>NW_020455877.1:551318-585192 GCF_003342845.1 Nothoprocta perdicaria | reverse complement strand
GGCCCGGCCCGCGGCCGCCACGCGCCGCCCCGGCCTCGGCCCCGGGCCCAGCGCCGGCAATGTGGATATTTCCGCAATTCCCGCCTTAGGCTTTTCCCAGCTCCCCTGCCTCATGTGTTTTCGGTAGCAGAATATTTATATATATATATAAATATAAATATATATATATATATATAAAAATATATATATAAATATATATATATATTTAATATATATAAATATTCTGCTACCGTGCCCTTACGAAGCTGAAGAACATAGGGATATATTTATGTGAGAGGGAATGTCAGCACAGAGCAGTGCTGGAAAGAGAAGAAAGAGAGACCGAAACCCAAAGCCGACGGGGCTCAGTGACTGGCACGATACGCAGCCATAGTGCTCAATGGCTATTTTCAAACACCATCTTGCTTCCCAAAAGCTGCTTCCCTATTCCGATTTGAGGAAAGCTGCTAGTGTGAGGGGACGGGGGTGGAAATGTCACCTGTTTTCCAGACCTACATCACTTGCAGTGGAGCTTGTGCTTTGCACATCTTGTCATGTATTTAGAAGCCCTTTCTAAGTTTCAAATGTCATATTTTGGAGTATTGTAAGTACACAAGCCAGCTAGGACTGACACCATCTTCAAAGGCAGTTTTTCTCTTAGAAAACTACTTTAGTGCTCTAATAGGTCTGTCCTTAATAAAACAATCTATTTTTTTCATGCATTCACATTATGACAATGTTATATGGTTGGTTAAGAGACCAACTTGAAGAAGGTAGGTTTTATATTCACAGTCAGCTTAGACATCTGTTACCTGCTTGTTATTGAATTAGTGTAATTGGAACGTAACAATGGGTCACGTTACTGGTATAGGAATAAGACGATTAAGAGAAACAGTCCATTTACCCACTATAGTATGTTTAATACATGAAAACAACTTCTTATTCTGTCTCAAACACAGCGTGAAGGATCTGACCTGCAGAGCTCATGTTAGGCTGAACTTTAAAGTACCTTCAAAATCAATAGTAATCTTTCCATACAAAGAATATTGCTACTCCTGTTGCTGAGGCAAATTAAAACCATTTACTCGTAGAGATTGTCCTGTGGCTTGCAGAGGCTCTCAGCATTGGCATCTCAGGTCTGTGTGCACTGCCTGTCCTACGGTCCTCCCCATCAGAAGCATCACACTAACATCCAGCCCTGAGTCCAGCCCTAATGGCCTGCCCAAAATGCTGGAGTTAAGGATCAGAGATGCATCGTGTTGCATCTCCAAATAAAAAGTTGATCCCCAAGGAGCCTACAGACACCTCAAGAATTAAGTAGATATTTATGAAAACTGACCTATTGCAAGGCAATGACTATGCCAAAAAAAAGCAAGAAAAAATCAAAATTACATCTCCGGTTAAGAGACTATGTTTGAGAACACTGCTTTCTTGCATGTTTCCACCACCGTCACACAGCATTTGCTGTCAAGGGAGTCCATTAGCCAAAATCTAAAAACAAAAGGCTTTGCAGGGGTTGTAAACCCTGTGACAGCCCTAAAAAGCAAAGGGCGCTGTTGACTGCCYGGTGGGGTTGCATGGATTGTGCAAGTGTTAGTGCACAAACAGCACTAAGGCCTGGTCACATCACATGTGGCTGCTCTTAGATTTTTAAAACATTGCCAGAATTTTAACTTGTATTTCATACAAGACCAGGCAGTTCTTGATGACAATTAGTCTGTTTGATGTGCGTCATCATGCATAAAAGCCGTTCTGACTGAAAATTGTTGCAAAAATGTTATAGATACAGACACATGCAAATTTTATTCTGTGGGTTTTTTCTTTGTATGGTTATTTTTTGGTGTTTTGTGTGTGCATGCATGTGTCAGCTCAGAACTGAGCACAGCACATTGGCATCTCATGCGAGGTATTTAAAAGTCTACCTTTATGGCTGAACCCACTGCAACGATGCTGTCCATCTACCTGAGGCACACAAACAGTGGATTTATGAGTGCCATCAATCGCCTTTGCACAATTTGTAAAGCCTGCTCTCAAATCAAATTATTAGAGGTACATTCCATGCGCAGCAAGGACTAACCCTTATTATGAATTGCCTCACAAGCTCCTCCGAGCACCAGCACATCAGATACACATCTGGTCAGCAAGGGACTCGGAGCAATTGGCTGCAGCCAGCCTCTGTGGTGATAACAATTTGATTCTGAGCTGGAGCGAGTCTTTTTATCCAGTGGGGATAAAACAATCAAGGCCAAAGAACAGCTAAAATATTTAAATRCGTATATTCTGTAACGTGTTAGCTGCAGGCGCTAATATTGAAAGACATATCCTGAGATTTAAACACTTACTGGCTATTGCCTGATGATGCCTAATACTTCTTGCAGTGCTGAAGAGCAATGCTAAGCATTTTGCAACTCTACCTGTGTGTGTGCTTACCGTACAGATTAAGGACTTGGCAAAGAAAGAGCATTGTGAAAATAAACCCTTTGCTATTCTGTTTGAATATATGCCCTCCCATAAAAAATACACTAGAGGTGTAGGGAAGACAAACAAGTTYAATAGAAGTGCATTAAACTCCTATTTTAGCTGACATCCTAGTATCTGTTTCCCAAAAGAACATTTTTAATGAGCATCTGTGGAATATACTTCTTTAATTAAACTACTCACAGCCCATACTGATAACTAAAAAAGTAAAGACAGGATTGCTAATTTTCCCAGATGCATGGGAAGAGTAATTCCTAAGATTCACTTACAAATGCTATTATAGCAGATTTCYGAACCATTGAATATTCCCTCTAAGGATTTCTTTTTTTAGCAAAACTTGATACTCCCAAAACTCACTCTTAGCAGAGGTTTTTGAAGTAAAGTGTAGTGATGTGTGTAGCTGTTGATTCCACTGAAATACATCTGTACTTTTCTAGGCATAACTCTGGCAAAGAACAAACAATGTTTGCTTGGAACTTGGCCTGGATTTTTCTGCAGTTGCAAAATAATTTATCTGAAGCCTCTCTTTAATTTTAAAAAACAGTTTTCCCTCCCATCCATGACCTTTAGTAAGATTAAAGGCCTGCATATTTTAAGATACCTGAACATTGTAAAAAAGATTAAGCGACATGTATTAGGCTCCTGTCTGTAAAGTATGCTAAGGCAGTGGCAGTATAAGATGTAAGCTTTCCTAATTTGGATTTTAGTGGTAGTCTTTTCATAAGCACAAAGCAAAATTACAGTAAAACCAGTGCAAATATTAGATGTTGTATACCACCTTTTGTCCAATYGTTAGGACTATATTCATGCCAAAGAACTGACATTTTCATAGAGTATGTGTTACGGTGAAATAGGACATCAATGACAGACAGATAGATTGCACCTACGGTTTACTCTACCATGCAGTTAAGATCAAGTTAGACTAAGTTTTACTTTTAATTTTCCTGGAGGGCAATGGAAACAGTACTGAGAACTGGCACCTCCTAAGGTACCTAAGTATATATACATATTTTTCCATTTTTATATCCAAACTTAGAGTGTTCAACTTTTACCTGAAAACCACCAACCATCTTACACAGATTCTGAAGCAATTATTACTTCAAAAAAAAAAAAAAAACTTGTGACTAGAGTTCCTAAAATAACCATTTTGCTCATTTTCAGTGACTGTAAAAGATTCCATAGTTTCTTCTGAAATAGCAATATCTCTTCATGGACAAAAACATACTTTCCTCACTGCTTCTCTCTGCTTGACTGCTGCCTTCCAGTCTGAAGATGTCCCCGTGTCAGAGGTCTGACGGGTGCTTAGTTTTTCCTGCCCTCAGAACAGTGATGCGGTGCTGAAACCATCTGTTTTCCACAGCGATTACCTGTCTGCCTGCTGAAGCCCTGGACATTCCCAGCATTGGACATTCCCAGCCTTTCATGTATTTCTGTCCTGTGGACCGGAGYATGTGCAAAGCTGAGGGACAGCGGGTGAGAACCTACAAGAATGCTAAACACCCATCTCCTCAGGCAAAAGCACCTTTTCACAGACTTCTGAAAAATGCTGAACAATCTCACTCAACCTTGGTAAAAAGGCAACATAACTTAGAGATCCTCTGGGATGAAAATGCAATTTTAGTATCAGTTATTACCGATGTTATCATTTGATTCTCTCCCAAGGAGGTTTTTACGGCTCAGAACAACCCATATTTCATGCATATTTTTCCAGGTCTAATTTCTGTTTCAGAAAACTTTAGGCATACGTTTGGCTTTATTCATGTGAGTAATCTTACTCACATGAGATCCTGCCAAATCCAAATCAAATGTTCATGCYGCTTTGATAAAGCTGCCCTGGGCAATAAACTTTTATATTTTTAAGTTCTAAAAKGATTTTTAAAAGGAGAGAACTGAAACCGGTGAGATTACGGAGGAGTTTTTTTTAATAATTAAAAAAAGACTTTAAAAATACCTTACAAATACATGAAATTAAAATAGTTTCATGCAAAAGCAAAATTTATGATTTTACACTCTTCATTATGTAGATGCCCTTGAAGAGAGCAGTCCACAGTAAATTCCATGCAGGGCAGGCAGAATTTTAGAGTCTGCTTTGATTTCTTCTGTTGTGGATTTAACTTAAAGTTTACAGTGTTGTTCTATAAAGACTGGCACTGAATTTTGATTTTTATGTAATTTATGTTCTTGGGCCGCAAAGGTTTAAGAAATTGCAGGGTATTGATTATTTGTGTCAGGTATTTGTGTCTACCTGCTGTTTTATCAAAAGCTATTCTTGTTTCTTTGATATGTCCCTACCMCTGCTTTCCAGATTGCAGCATCAAACCATCACAGGCACAAGCACTGTTATTACAAAATGTTCTTCAATATGTACTCTTTGAAGGGACAAAGAATGTCAGGCACTGACATACTTATTGATGCTCCTTTTAAAATTAATAACAAAACAAAACAATCCTATGCAACTACTTTTTACTCTTAACATTGCMTTTTTATAGAGCTAAGAAAGAGTCCATTAACCCGCAATCTAAGTGTTAATGTCTCTACCGGCATAAAAATAAACAAGATAATTTTTAAATTACCTATGGTATTAGTATTTCTTACCACCATATTCACTGCACTTTCTCAAACTGAGCATATAGCCTAAGAAGTAAGTGGATGTTAGCTACTACTAGAGGAACTATTAAGCATAGCACTGGAGTCACATTAAGTCCTATTTTCAACCTTCCTTGTCTAAGACAAAACAGGAAAGCTGACTTCTCCCACATCATCCTGACTTASCTGCATCTAAGATACGATTTTATCTCCTTTCCCACATGGGTGGGGAAGAAGGTGAAGCTGTATGTAGCTAAAGAGGTGAATTTATGAAAAAAAAAAAGTGCTTCAGATTTTGAAAAAAAATGCTTAAAATCTAATATTGAACTCATTTCACAATCCAAACTATGTCATGACAGTTTCACTAGAGGTGGCTACACAAGGAATACAGGCCCTATATTACTGGTTGCACCTAGGGCTCCCACGATGCAGACTGATCCTCCACAGTGGAGGTGGTTGGCAGAGCTGCAGTATTTATCTAGCTGTTCATCAGTCCTACTGCAACGGTGGCAAAATTGCATATGTACTGGAGCCACCATACATTACAGCACAGTGTATTAACATATATTAAAAATGGGCCTTTCAGTTTAACTGAAATCTCCTTAGCTGGTTGCCTTTTTAGTTGTCTCTGTGACTTTCAGTCTTGCAATCCCCTTCTCAACAGTTGTTGGATGTGTTCTTGTGACATATTTCATGATCCTTATTGCGCGGCATAACTGTATTCACCGGGTGACAAGAAAAGCTAATATACACACTCTGTGCCAATGTGCTATTTTAAGTCATCTGCAGAATTATCTCACAAGCAGCCAAAAAGTAAAATTTAAATTAAGTACAACATCAATAGCTTACTTCATTACAGCTGCCTTTTATTAATGTGTCCTATATACTTAAGAGTGCAAGTTCATCTGTAACTATACAAGAAATAACTTTGTGAATTTTCTGAATGACTCCAAGTCTTGAGAAGCTCTGACTGTCAGCGAATGGATTGCAAGAGCTTAGCCAAGGAACAGTAGCTGTCACTCAGATTGCCCCAAATAATRTCAGTAATAAACTCTGGAAATAGCTATTTCTGTAGCTCATCCTGCAAGCTAGCATGTTGCAGGATCCTGGCAGAATCCAAATAAGAGAAAACATAGCCATGCATTCAGGCTAAGACCTAAGAATAATTTTAAAAGAGCAAAACAACTCTTAGCGGTAGGGCAGCAGCAAATCCATATGTCCCAATGTATTCAGTTGTGTACTCAAGTCTTTTTTTTTTTTTTTTTCATGACCTCACTCTCTATTATGAACTAGAATGCCAAACATTTACATTTTCACCCAGAAAACTGTAACACATAATTAAATTTTATAATTTTGGACAATTCAGATTGCAAGGTAAAATTTAGACTCACCAAAGGCAGAGGTCTAAAGTCATTGATTAAAATCAAGCTGAGGCTCCATGCTCGTTTTTAYGATTTTATTCTTCCTTGATTTATAATAAGAGTGCAAGGTTATTTATACAGGGGTAAGATCCATGGACAGCTATATTTACTCTGCACACATTTAAGGAGAAATACAAGGTGAAAGGCAGTGAAGAATCTTAGAATGTCAGAAGAACTGAAACTAAAAGGAAGGGAAACCCATGTYTCTATCAAAACAATATCGTAGAAGTGGAATTCCATGAGGCAGACACCCGGCACTGAAGCCTGGTCTACCTTATCACAGATGTCCTATTTTTACTTCTCCAAGCACTCTGAATAGTACTCGAGTATACAGCGGGGTAGGGTCAAAGGAAAGAATTTCAATGTGCACCCTGCAGGTTGAAATGTTTGTTCACTCTTGATAAGAGAAAGTGGTGACCAACTTCTACATGTGTTTCAAATTGCCTTGATAACAGAACTTCACTGTTTAACTTTTCAGTAAGAGTAGCATGGGGATCATAAAAAGTGTTTCTGTTGATTGGAATAGCTGAGTTATTTATACACCTAAAGACATTCACTTGGTCCTTACTCAGTTATCCTGGGTGTATTTGTAAGTGTGTATGCAAATTATATTTTTCTGTGTAATCTAATAACAGAGGTAAAGYATCCTCTTCATTTTAAAGGTCYAGAACACTATRTATAGAACATCATATCCATGTGGTTGTTACGACAGTCTTTCTGAAGACGTAATTAATGATTATTTATACAAAAATGTTTGGATATAGATTTCAGATAGTAGGCTGAGCATCCACTGTAAAGCAAGGAATTTTGTTAGAAGTTTAGATCAAATCTCTTCAACTATATCAAAATAGATTAACAGGTATTGAACACTAAATATCATACTTAAATTTTTTTGCCCATATATAATGGTCTCTGTAAAACTGAAAACCACAGTCCAGAAATTGAATGCTGGGAATACTGGACCAGCAAAGCCAAAAGTGTCCAGACTTTAATTCTAGTGTCAGATGAATATATATAAAAAAAAATCCGTGCACTAAAGTTGACTTTTACTTTTGATATGCATTTGTTTTCTCATTTCAGTTTACATGGACTCAAGAATATCTGGAAATCAAATTCAGGTGTGATTAATTCTTTGTATGTTATAAAACATTTTTCTTCTAAGCCAGACTTGCCTTGTTCTCTCCCTCTAGAGGATACTGTAATAATTTATATTAAAAAATATGCTTCATACCTATAACAATTGCAAAAGCCAGATGACCTCTATAAAATTCAGCTCCCCAGAAGCTTGCATTTTTTTTCTTGATAATATTGGCAGTAAATATTTAATGGAAAATGAAGTCATGGGATTTCTGTTATTCCAAGAACAATCCTCCTTTTTTCTTCCCTTTTTTTATGCCATTGATACTTTGTTACTGAACCTCTTCTTTCTCGGGTTAAGCTGGAAAACTAGATAGAGAAGCCTGTCTCCCCACAATATAGCACTAACAAGGAAGTGCCAGAGGCTAAAATACCATCAGTAAAGCAGAAAAACTTGCTGATTTCTGCTTGCTAACTGCACCATAAACAAATATTAAAAGGTTCAGTATGAATGCCAGACTGTTCAGTATAATAAACAACGAAGGCCTTACAAGTCACACTCAGTCTCTGACCYGCCTGTAAATTGTGAAAAAAGTTGGGTGATTTAAGCAGATATGATGGTAACAGTATTATTATTCTAGCAGCTCCAGACATAAGAGCAAAATCACACTCTAAATACCAATCAATAGATTTATTTCCAGCCATCAGATCAGGTCTTAWTATGGTAAGGTTCAGATTCCCTCTGTTTCACATCTCAATACCTGTAATGCCAGTTCAAGCAACAGGCTTACCTAGACTTAATAACAGAAAAACAAACAATTTTCCCAGCTTCATTCCTCAATACAATGCTTCTATAATAATTCCATTGAAATTTCAATATTAGTTTTAAAGAAACACCTTCCTCTAAATATTCAGAATATTTTTGTATGCATTTTCAAGATTTTTAGAATTTTTGCAGTGCTACCTCCAGAACTATGAACATTTTGCAAAATCACATTCTAAGGAGGTTAAAAAAAGAAGAATTTCAAGCCATGTAATATATAGAATATGAATAACAAAATCACCAACATTAGTTATCTTTGTATATTTTTTGTATCTTATCCAAAGGAAGAATTATTCCACTATTACATGAGCTCACAGATAACAGCCTTCAGATTGTGGTTTTCTTCAGTATATTTAAGTGTCATGTGACAATATAGGAATTTAAAAAGCAGACTCTAATATATTAAAGTTTAATATGGTAAGCTATTTGAATGCCACATTTCATTCTCTGTCATGACTTTACACATAGAGCTAATTCCAGTGCTGCTAATTCCGGTTTTCCTACTCCTTACACCTTTGAAGCTAGAAAGAAAAAGGTGCAATATGAGAATTGTTCACGAGCAGATTTCACCCATCTACTTACGCAAATTACTCATAATCTTCATTATTTTTTCCCCACCTATCCTGATTTTTTTGACTTTCTTTTCTGAGAGGGATTTTTGAGTTTGACATTATTTTCTATTGTGTAAGTAGATCTCTAGGGAATTAAAGGTTATTTCATTCTCACTAGTGTATATATACTGTTCTTTAAAGGATTTCATGGTCAAATCCAATCTATTTTTCTTCTTTTTAAGTCTACATGAATTAATTTCATTTCTGGAACTTCAATTTTTGATGGAGTACAAATGATTATCATTGTTCAGAGGCATATTCAAGCCTTTGCATTTTATTCTGCACTGCACTTCCCAGATATTCAAAATTAATTGCACATTTGACATGCTAAAACATTATCAGCTGAATTGTAAATGTCTTAAATGTCAAGGTCCTCCCAGATAATAATTTTGTACTTCGAATGTCTTCCATTTGAGAACCCTAACCATCCTATAAACATTAATGGTTCTATTTTCTCAGTACCCTAATGAGTTAGATGGTGGACATTAGAACCACATTTACAGACAGGGTAAAGTAAAACACATAATCATCTAGTGCTAYATGAACACTGCCGGTCTCAGTGATTTATTTTCCCCCAACTTACAACTATCACAAACTAAAATAGAATCAGACACTGTTCCTTGCCTAAAATCAAACAGGAATGATCATGTCCAAGAAAGGATTTAGATAGGTATCTAAAGGAAATATCAGAGCCTAAATTCAAGRGAAGAATCAAGAAAAGCACCAGCCATTGTGCTATGACAAGCAAGGCTACTGATGACACCAGATATGCAGGGGGTCTAAGCTYTTCTCAAATGGCAGCTGGGAGCAAATTGGAATATCCCAAATAGCCAAAAAATGTGAAGTTGGGCACCTGAATTGCTCCCTAAYTTTGCCTCACTCTGTATAAGCACGCTCATCAGAAACTACCCAGACTGTGGACAACAGTAGTACTTCCTCCTCCACAGCTGGAGAATTGATTCCTCTACTTACTTGAAAGAGCTTTTACACGCACTGATTTTGAAAATAGGATTTCGGGCTCCTGATCAAAAAAAAAAAAAAAAAAAACAAAAAACAATTGAAAGCTTCAAGCCACAGACCCGGTTGCCTCAAATCTAGAAACAGGGAGTTGAAAGGGACTCACACATACCATTTCCTTGTGGCTCTCTGTAGGTGCCTGTTTTGTTGATGTAATTGTCTGAGGAGAGTGAAAATACAGGTACAAAGCAAAATCTAATACTTTCACTTAAATACTGAATACTGACAGCTAAAGGTTAGAAGTCTAACCTTTATCAATCAAAAATAACTAAATGATTCCCTTGGCAATGTGAAGCAGCTCCAGCCCACATCTCCTCTCTCCTAGGAGAGCACCCTAATTGCTATAGCTACCCTGCATCCTGGGGAGGAGAGTCAGGACCAGAGCGGGAAAAAATCTACAGATGGATTCCAGGGTTACTTTTGGGAATTTATCCATTTTTATTGTATAGTTTTTATACAAAACTATAAAATCCACAGGAAGGAAAAGGAGCAAAGCCTGAACATTCGTTCTTCATTTACTACAATGTACACAAAAGGCACAATTCGTTTGTGCTTTGCAAGTTAAAGCACTTTCATTTTTCCCTACCTATAAGCAGATGAAGCACAGGCTGCAGTTTTATAGTTAAGTATCTCATCTGCCTGGATACTGATTTAGCAACTTCAAACCTTTTAAACCTCTATAGGCCTTATGTAGCTGCTCTCAAGTCAGCTGAAACTGAGCCCTTTAAAAACAGAAATACATGTTTAGATGCTCCACTGAACTGCAGCTGCACACAGCCTTGGAAGAGACATCTRAAAAATATCATATTTGAATTTATCCTCAATTTTATACTGTACAACACTTTTACACTTATTTTATATAGGTCTCTTATGGTTAAAAAAAACACAAACCAAATCAGTCCTCTGTGGGATGGTGATGCAGAGCTGATAATGCTAGCCCATTGATCGGGCTGTCATCTATTTCACTCAGTTCTAATAAGTTATGTTTGAATAAACCCTTTACAAGAAAAAACACATACTTGTTATGTGATAGCTGTATGTGCTTCACTTGAAAGGGCATTTGTGTTTTGTTGCTGCTTTTTAATCATCCATAAATTTATTACTACTTAGAGTAGACGCCTGTGTATTTGTAAAAATATCCTGTTTACCCCTTAGATTGTTCATGGCTGAGTGGATAGTCTACTGCAGAAAAAGGTTTAATGAGCTTCAAGAGGATCACACTGGAAAAAAAAAAAAAAAAAACAGGAAAAATACAGAACAAGCACCTGAATACTAATGTAAGCTACTAGCTAAAACATGTCTTCCAAATTTATGATGATAGTCCTTCCATGATGTACCTCATTTTTGAATCAAGATACCTTTATTCCTTCTTGTATAACGAATCTCTAAATGAACCACATTGTGGATAACCATTTAAACAAAGCACATCCCTAAACCCAATACTATTACCTCTACCATGAATATCCTATGAGAAATAGCTCCATTTATTAGCAAGTTCTTCTATTTCACATTTTGACTTAAAAATTTAATGATTTTTGTCATGGTAATTCCAACCTACACAGGAAAACTACCACAGTGAAATCCAGTGGTGACATATTCAAGTTGATTTAGACACACTGTGTCCTTTTATTTTCTTCTACTAGCTTTTATTTAGGAAAATAGAATGTTTATTTTACTATGCTATTTCTTTTGACAAAATCTTTTGTTCTTTTTCCCAGCAATAAGCTAATAGTTTATATTTCACATTTAAGTCCTCCTCAAAGTACCTTGTAAGAATCTAAAGAAAAACCCAAGATTTTTTTCCCATTTTCTCTATCACTTCTCTCCTTTAGGATTTCTGAAGTTTCCTCTAAYCTAGGTGATAGGGTATCCTGTAACTGGCTTCATAAGAAGATTATTACAGCAGCATTTTCTCATCCTGTATTACAGAGAGAATGTTCCATAAATAAAAGACAACAAAAAAAACTCTATTTTTTCTTGCTCCATTGTTAATCTGCCTTCTAATCCTATTGTCATTGAAATCTACGTTTTATTTCCACCGACTGCTATTCAAAAAGCTTCATAGTGCATGTCAAATCTTCAGCTTTTCCTAAACCCACCACAGCTTCTCCTGCTTTCTTCTGTCACAGAATTTTGCAAATGAAGAGAAAAAAATATAAAATACTTTCCTTCACCTACCTCTTCTTATTCTCAAAGTGTTCTCTTCCCTCTGTTTCTCAAATCCTTCAGTAAAACACTTGTAGATTGAAGCTGTTCTGTTCCTTGTCCTGGGTTACTGCATAGATCTGTGCCTTGCACAGCACAGGCAGGCTCTGAAAAAACACAGTAAGATGAAAAGCAGGAAAAAAAAAACAAAAGGAAACTTTTTGCTGTTACTTGAGTATCATATAAGATCCAGTGTGCTACTTCCACTCCATTCTTTCTGACTAATAATAACAGCTTGTGAATTTATGCATTTATAGGAGGTAAAGGAGGGCCTTTATCTCACACCATTCATACACTGATCCAGCAAAAATAACCACGTAAGTTAACATAGTCAGTTTAAGTAGTGACAAAGTGTCCTAACTTGCCACYTCCCACTTTCAGAAGATCCAGAAAAGCTCAGGTTGTTAGAGATAAAGGTACAGCAGAGACACCACAGCCAGAGTTTAGCAGCAGTAAAGTGTAGCACCAAGGGTCCTGTTCGCTACTTCATTTGCTGGAGACCACTTCAGAGTTTATGTAATTTACAGGCTGACTGCTAAGCATGTGTGCAGGGATCCATTCATGCTCCCTGAAATAGTTAAGATTTCTGTGRAAAGAAGCTTATGTCAGTTTTCTAACTGTGGAGGAAAACTAAAATATTCCCATATACTGCCACTGGAGAACTGAAATGGAATCCAAACCATGGAATACATGAGTTGAATTAATGTCATGGAACTAGTAGCAAGCTARTGCCATCCACATAAAAATAGTTGTGTATTTATCAAGTGCTTTTGAGGTTTTTATATTTCCCTCCATTCAGACCCAGATGAACAACTTCTGGGGGAGACTCTGCATTGCATTTGAAGAATGCAAAAAAAAAATTTAGCCCCATGATCCCTTAGCATCTTGGAAATGGTCAGGAAAAGGAATTTATGTGTGGTATGTACTCCTTAAAGCAGCCTTTTATTACCAACCCTATATCCAATAACTGTCTGTCATGGACTCCTACACAGTGTTAAGCCTTTGGAGAACTCCTGAAGAAGAAGCAGCAACATCAATAGTATCATGAAAAGACAACTGATGGGACCCAAGAGACCAATCGTTGCCATTGACCTGCTGACAAGCCATTTCAGCCATTTCAGCTCCGTGCTCTAGCCTCTCCCTCTATAAAGTGCAATCTTGACAGTTATCTCCCCTGAAAGGGTTTTCAGATCAATTGCTAAAATATAAGTTATTAACCCTCACTTCTGTGCAGCTGCATGTTATCATCCTGCCCTCCGCCTGTAAGCTTCAAGTCATGATCCTCTCTCAAGGTTGTTCTCTTTGCCTCTTCCCCTCGTTAAAAGTTACCATGGGCTACCATAATTCAGACTATTTGAAAAGATTCACATTGAAGGTTAAGACATCACTCTAGTTGCTTGGCTTTTTATTTTACTGCTGCTTTTGCGTTAACACGGCTTCCTGATCTATCCTTTTGCCTCCTTCCACACTGTTCTCACATCTGGCTGCGTTTTTTGTGAATAACTATGACAAATGACTTGTCAGTTGTCATATTAACAAACGCTTGCTTCTCCATAAATTTCAGAAAATCAACAAATAATCTAAGCCAATTCTGTCACAGGCAAAACAGTAGATCCATCACTCAGCATTAGTTTCATAAAATAATAGAAAATTTTAAAAGTCAGAAGAATGCCACAAGAACATATTTGCTTTTTACACAGTACTGAATAACTTCTAMTGTAAGATTCTCTCCAAAGTCCTTTTTATTTCTTCTCTTCAAGTCAGGAAGTTTTATTATATACTGAATAGACATCAGTAAGTCGTGTGATAAAATATAAACATGACTTTTGCAAAATACAAGAAGTGTTTTAATCATAGGGGCCACAAATTTAAGATGTGTAGGGCTATAAATTAAATACCCCAGTAATGCATTACTGTAATAGTTCTTAAGAACAACTTGTTTTGGACATTAGAGTCCATATTTACTTSAGCAAACCATGGGGCATAATTGGAACAAATATATAAAGTCTAAGATTTGGTGCTGAAAACTAAAGGCTAAAAGACACATTCTGKAAGAAAGCTTACACTGGACTATGTTTAATCCAGTCCCAAGCACCCAATTCCTGTTACCAACTGAGCTGCATTAAGTGCACCGTGGAGCATACCTTCTGCTTGACATCTCCTGCAGGGAACCCSATCTGCTTGCCCAAAGCCTGGCCTGAAACATGAAATATAGAAAAGGTTTGTCACAGAATATGACATACTGAATATCATCCTAAAGATATTGAAGAGGTTTTGGATGTTCAAACTACGTATAAYGTGTTAAAATGAAGTTTTGAAAGTCTTTGCAGCTCCTCCTTCTTCTCTAACAGAGCAGAGGTACTGGACGAGGCCGAGAGCTATGGGCCACCTGCACTCAGTCGCTGCTCAAAGGTGTGAAGTAAAACACACACTGACATAGTAATTTAAGGAATTGAATGTACTGAGTGTTTCCCYGTCCCCCTCCCGATTGCTTCCCAATATTTTTTCTCATTGATAGACAAAGAACAAAATAGCTGTTTATTTTAGAGCCCGCATTTTCTATTGTTCTTTAGCTCAAAGTATAATGCAAGTAAATAAAAGTCTTTTGGTAGCATACTTTAAAAGGAGACTGATAACAACGGCAATTGCTTCCTATAATTTTTACTTCATATCCACTTTCCTCATGCTTACTCACATGAAGCAGAAATAAGCACTGTTTGTAGTAACAGGGCAACCACAGAGTTGATATAWTTTCTTTTTAACAATGCAAGAGACAAGGGATAAGTTGATCCCTACTAGTTCTGCTAGAAGAACAAAAGGAAGTGACAAAGAAGTGAGAAATAGCAAAACTGTTTTTTTTCCTGACAACTTAGGCAGCTAGAAAAGCTTGAAAAGCCAATAATTATGAGAAATGATAATTGAATATATTGAGTTTGATGGATAGAGTGTATCTTAGTGAACCTGATGAACACACGAACAATAGCAGATCTGACTATCACTCCTAARAGCAGAGAAAGAAGAAATTAACCACATCGTCACCCTTCACCCTCTCCCACCAAAACCTGTGCAATCAGAGGAAAGATTAGCAAAGCAGAAATAAGGATTTTTTTCTGAAATGTACTTTCAAGTAGACAGATAAACTTCCAAAAGTTACCTGTAGAAATATTTTGTTGTTATATATTTTAATATTTGACACAACTTGATTTTTAATTGCGAGGGAAATCACTTCTCAGCAAGATCTATGGGATGCATAGTACTAGCCAAGAAAGTTTAACTTTCTTTTACTAATTTCCCACTAATAATGGTTGTAGCTAGCAATGCATTTCAGCTTGTTTTTACAATCAAGATACTGTCAATACATAGAATAAAGTTTTTTTGAGTCTTCTAACAGTATGAAAATTAAATGTTATTGTGCCTTTCTCATGAAAGGAGGTCTCCATTCAGTTCTTCAGGAAACTGCATTATTTCACAGAAATATATGGCATTTGCTTGTCTAAAAATGACCAATTTACCAATGCTAAATTAGAAATAAATAATTATTTATTATTAAAATATTAAAAAAATTTGTATTATTATCTATGCATATATATAATAATAATAAATGCATATATTGGTAATAATTAAATAATAATAAATAATAATAGCTAATAAAGCACACGTAATTTACCTTAAAAATCTGAGGAAAGAAAAACACCCGGCATTGTTCATAAGTGAGTGGGGACTACAGAATCCATTTTTCCACCAAGAGATGGGACAAAGTTGGGCAGTAGGGCRTCAGTGCAACCAAAAATCAAATACAGGGAGCTCACTGGGCTCACGTCCTCCTATAGCTGAAGGTTCAGAGCACTCAGCAGCTTTCTGAAGTCACCATGGGTCTCCCCTGTCATTAYTGGGTGCTGCATGTGATCTACTTCTATGCAACATACACAGATGGGCCTCATGTTTTCAATGATGCTCATTTAAATCAATGAGAATCTTGCCTACGTAAGAAGTGCACAACCATCTCACACCAGTAAAGTCCCATAAAGTCTAGTTTCAAACGAGTGAAATGTGTTGGAGCTGATTCAGTACAAGAATAGAGCACATGCCYGGTGGACAGGATATTCTGCCTTGCTGGACAGCAGCCTCTCAGTTCTTCCTATTCAGGATAGTCAAGATACAGGAGTAGATTTGAAGTAGCTCATTTTAGAAGTAGATAAGCATCTGTAGGTCTTAAAATCTTATGAAAATTATTTTGCAAGATTTAGAATGACAAAATATGAGGAAAAAAGTGCCTTTTGCTATCACTAGCAGAAAGTACATTGGACTTTATGTATGTATAGCAAATCACCACAAATGATTCATTTCTTCATTTTCCCCAAGAAAAAGTGAATAGTTGTTACAGAGATCCGACATTATTTGAGATTTTAATTTAAAAATGGCATAAACCCTAACTTAGAAATGTGTCAACAAACCATACATACATCTTTAATCAGATTTTCCKCTATTTGCATTTAAAAAGGGTAAAAATCTTTTTAGCTACTCTTTTTATTATTTGAAATTCTTGAAGTGTTTCCAAGGATTGAGTGGTCTGCTGGTTTGATATTGCTCCTACTTGCTCACAGAATGATCTTGAYCAAAGAACTCAATCCTTTAAAACATTTGTTTTTCCTTTGTTCTTTGAAGCATTTGTATTATTTTAAAGCATTTGTATTATATATAAATATGTATGGGTTATATATTTATATAGATAGATATGTGTGTATATATGTATACTACATATACAAAAAAAAAAAAAAAAAACACATCCTCTTTTAAAATCTGGAACTCTATTTCCATATGCTTTCAGATTTCCAAATTCCAGGCCAAGAAGGGCCCGAGATTTAGGTAAAAATAATCACTTGTCCTGATTTTGAATCAGTAATTGAAGTAATTGAATTGCAAATGCTATTTTTAAAAGCTTGAGGATCTCTGTTTAATTTAGCATTTAGAGACTCTCAAGTTCTGTAATAAAKAAATTCACTAGAAATGGAATCTCTGCAATTTTGCAGAGTACAGGAACTATTTCTGTGTCAATCTGTTTTTAAAAAATCTAATTCTGTATTACTATGGATAAGCATTACAGGAATAGCCTCAAAGATCACTGCTGTTGACTGTATCCTTGAGTATTAGCCACTGAACTTCTGGCATTAAAAAAGCTGTCAAGAAAATTACACAATTCAAACTGAAAAAGTAGCATGTGTGATTCCCTTGTCCATTGGAATGTGAAATAAGGAATGGATTAACTCATTTTTGGGGGGTTTGTTTCTTTGTTTTTTGGTACTGCTTGAATCTAGTGGCAAAGGTCTTACAATATATGTCTCATTTCGTATTTAGTGGGCACCATAATTACTGTYAACAGTTGGATAGCTGAAGGGGATCAGGACAGAATAGTCATGCAATTAGTAATCAAAAAATGTGAAAGGATGCCTGAACTGTAGGAAAGCCAAAGCTGCAAGAAAGCAAACTCRTAATTGTCAAAGGATAGAGGTCACATCCATGTATGTACTTCTAAATAAAAGAGGGCCAGAGATGAAACCTCGACCCTAAGGCTGAGTGGCACAACCTGGCTGTTTCTACACTATAGAGTTCTCAGCTGCAAGTCTCATGGGATATCTCTTGCTTGAAGAATATTTATTTTTCTTTATGGATCTTCTTGGTTCAAAATATCTGAAAYATTAGGGCAATGTATTAGTATATAAAAAAAGTAAATACAAAGATTATAATTGTACTTTATAAATTAAGATACCTTCATCTGGAGTATAAGCAGAATGAAAAGACACTGGAAACAAATACAGATAGAATTTCATATGATAAAGTACTAAAAAGATGCAAGTTGTATAATTTTAAATAAGATAAAATTGTTAAAAGGAGAACAGATAGTGCAAGTTACCACTGCAGTTTGAAGCAGTGAAGCRGGGGGAGGCAAATWTAGTAAGAGATGAATCCCCCTCTGCTCCAGCCAGTCCTCAGAGGTTAGGGGGGCTGGAGGCAGCTGGGCTCATCTCTTAATACAGAAATCAAATGCTGTGGTAACTATAGGCCCGACTCGGGCAGTACTGGCTTCACAGTCTCTTGTCTGTAGGCCCATTTGCCTTCAAAACAAGTAGTCAAGTTCATGAATAGAATGATTTATTCAAAGACAGTATTTACAAAGTAGGTTTCAAATGTCCATACAAGAAATTCTCTACCACAGTGTGGGGTTCTTAGCTAGCTCTGATGGACAAATGTGCAATCATCACTAACCCTAGAAGATGGGAGAGGGCTCTCAACCTTGAAGAGCTGAAGACTCTTTGAAGTCTCCATCTCCATACGAGGAAGAACTTCTTTCCTGTGGGGGTGACAGAGCACAGGAACAGGCTACCCAGGGAGCCTACGGAATCTCCTTCTCTGGAGGTCTTCCATACCCACCTGGATGCCACGCTGTGCCCTGTGCTCTGAGTATCCCTGCTGGAGCAGGGGGGTTGGACGAGGTGATCTCTAGAGTTTAGAGATCTAGAAGATACGATGAAATCTTCCCTTCTCAACTCACCCTATCTTATTTCACCTTTTTTATACATATACATATATATGTATTTACGTGGAGCTTGAGTGACTRTAGTCAGACTTACTTTTGCAACTGATTGGTTTAAAAGTCTYAATTCAATCTAAAAAATCTAGAGAGCATGCTCAGTAAGAGGAGTGGTCATTTCTTGGTAACCTTTTGGTATAGGATTGTGTATTGGTATAATAATGAGATTAGAATGAAGAAAAGTTTGAGCAAAGTCCATCAGAAGGGACTGATCTGCCATCATTGTTGGTCCAGCACCAGACATCTTGGCGTACTATGTCACTCATCAGCTGCATGGTACCACCAGGTTGCCACCTCTGCAGGGAACACAACAGAGTGTGGCCGTGGTGTCGTCACTCAGCTCCACCCTTCATCCACTCATCAGCTGCAGGCACCATCACATTACCTCCACCACCTCCACAGGGCATCCAGCCTCCAGGAGGTGCCATGGTGCCTCCATTCTGCTCCACTCTATGTTTACTCTTATCAGTGTGTGCGCTAGGGGAGCAGACTGTGTTGCGAAGGGAATCGTGAAAAAGTAGTGGAAGTACTTTTAGTACTTCCAGGTGACTTTAGTAGTCACCTGGAAGTGGTGACTCTCACCTCAGGCAAGCCTCTGTAATGCCATAAATTCTGTTAGGCCCTAGTTTTCCTCTGATTTCCTCTTTCTTGAGCAATTTTCCCCACAGTTTCTTAAATGTTCCTATATATTATCTCAGAGAACAAAGATAAGAGAAAGGTGCTGAAATTTAAAGCAATTAGCTTTTGCTTTTGTTATAGATTCATTTTATTCTTACTCCCTAAGAACTATATTTTCCGAAATCTATTTTCTTCAAGCTCTTGCAAAGTTGGTTTCTTAATACTTTGTTCTGTACCTTCACACACACCATTAGCTTCATGACAGCAATGAAATATTTAGCAGTAAAAGGGCTGCCCACTGCACCGGATCCAAGAGCTTTCTTTTGGCAAGCAAAGGTAACCACACAAGGAAGCTTTTCATCAGTTTCCACAGAGCAGCATGATCAAATTATAGCTGGGTTGAGGATGAGGAGTTTCATTGTCCACCTTGCTCCACATTACCTTGCAACCCATTAAACTCTTTAGGTGGATGTCTCTAGTTTTGTTAAAGAATGAAGAAAAAAATTAAAAGGTGGAGGCAAATAAAGATCTCTTCTGAGTCTCATAATCAAACCGAGATGTGGCTCTCCACAGGTAGCATTGACAAAAACCTCCTAGCCTTTATGTTCACACTTTGGGACAAGACTTTTCCCTATCCAAACTTGATTCAAAAATAATTGAGGTGCTTCAACATAGACTGGCAAGATTCTTCTTTTCTTAGAAACCAGAAATAGAAAATTACAATCCTAAAGCTAATGAGTCATAAAACCAGTAACTGAAACCAGTTTTTTTAGCAGAAAACATTTTGCAACTTCAGTTTACCATCCATGCAGTAATACCGAAGAAATTATATTTTACATGGAATTATTCAAATTAAAAGCATAGAAGGAATGTAGGACAAGCAAGACAAGTAGTTCTGAGTCTAGATATCTGTAGTACTACCAACAAGAATATTGCTTATAGCTGTCCTCAGCTAAGAAAAAGAAAATGAAAGTCTAGAACTGATTTTCTCCCCTCAAACTGCAACAATTCATGCTTCATTGTGCAGATTTTCCTTGAACAGCTTTCGATTTATTTGAGCATATAGGTGCCTATGCCTAGTAGAGCATGAGCAAATGRGAACATTTAGAAAGGAGCAATAACACAGGCCCATGGGGATTTATGGTGACTGGCAGGGCACAGACCAAAGTGGAGCAGCATTTTCATTAAAAATACATGGGTCACAGAATACTTACCTGAAGTGTAGTGGCCTGAAAGCCCTTGTATAGCTGTTTCGACAAACAAATCCATGGATGGAGTTCTGCTACACATAGATTTGCAGGGAATCCTCACAGGGTGAAATGCTTCCGTTCTTGACAGGCCAAGTAGTGTCCTCCTTACCTCAGCTGGACTCAAATTTCATTCCTTTTACTTGCCAGTGATCCAACTACTCTAAAGTGACATTGAGCTGGGAACCTCTCCATTGCTCTCATGGCGCTGCACAATTCTAGAACTAAAGCTCCTATCAAGACAGGCACTTCAAAGTTAGACATGAAGATATGCAACTTCGCAACACCCTAGTCCAGAGCTGGGCTTACATCTGCTGTATTTGCTGTTATCACTATTACATGGGATTTTTGCAAAAGAGAGAGACAAAGTGAGACTCACACATCCAAGAACATTTTTATCCAGAGTAACCTGTGGGTGCATCAGAGTTTTGTTCAGTCAAAAAAAAACCCAGTAAGTTGAGTTACTTAAGTATTCTGCAATTTCTACAGCCTTTCAGTTTGTCTTACTAATATTTAAACTTATTAATCTTTAAATATTTTTTACGGTGCTAAAATAACCTATGGCTAAATTCTGGCACTCAGATAAAGTTTATGCAAAATACACAACTAAAAAAGAGCCCACTGAATTCTTGTTCTSTCACAGAATTTCAAAGACCATAATTAAAAAGAATCTTAGCCCTTTCCCAGAGGGCAATATGCTGTAATCATGTTAACAGGAGCAATGAAAGGAGACTAACTAAAATGGTATTAGTTTGTTCTGAAATTAAAAGAAAATGAAATGATTTCTCCCTAAAGACTACCACTTCCAGTTCAAGCACCTAGAATTACCATTAAGTCTTCTTTTAAAGCACTCAAGTTCTGTTACACAGAGGTAAAGCTGCTCAGTCAAGACCCTCTGTTCTCTCATTGAACCAAGAAAGGAAGGAAAATGGAAGTATGTAGGTGATGCAAAGATGAAAGGGAAATCATTAGGCAAAGTACATACYTGCTCCTGAAGTTTCATTTATAGAATCTGTTTTTCCACCTTGCAGAACTATCTCATGGAAAAAGTCTCATCAAGCTCGGCTGGGCATTTTCCTTTGACTGCACATATGGAAGCAAACATTTTAAGCAACMTCTTTTCATGGAAGCAAAGCTATTCAGGGAACACTTTCAGTCTAGGCAACAATTATGATGTTTGCCAATAGGAAGTACATTTATGATAAGAAATTTACTGTTTATYAAGTTAATATTTGTTAACTTAGTAGAGAAAGAGGTTGCACTGCTGTGGACAAGTGCTACTTAATATCAAATGCTTACTTATCCACTTATCTTGACAAACATACTGTTATACAGGCAGAATTGTTCTGCTCCAGATGCTCTCCCCGCTACCATTGCCTTTAATGACGTATGTATATCTATTTCTTGAATTTCTGAGCATCATTTCAGGCAGAAAAGCTGTATATACCTTACAAATACATGTAAAAATACATGTATATGTTAAAAAAAAATGCATCTTACACAGATCTCTGAAATCTTTGCTTTTATTCAGARAATATTGCTGTACTTCTGCATTTGTCATTTCCAAACAACGGAGAATAGCAGATCGTAAACTTAATATATAAGAAAAAAAAAAGTAGGAATCTTAGAATTCAGAGGAAGATTCATTCTTCCACTACAATAACTCTTACGACTTCATTTTTAATTAGAACAATTTTCAAGCTCAAAGCAAAGGGCAACAAAGGTGTGTTTAATACCACTGTTTGCTTCAAGTACAGGCAACATATGTTCCTCTTGTGCTTCAATATATAACCATTTATAGTCACTTTTAAAAATAGAAATTACAACTTCGTTTTTTAATTCAATTATCTGTACTAGCTCTGTGATTTCAAAAGATGCCTAGATGGCACTTTTCTGCCATCAGATAGTGGTTTCTACATGATTTTTCACTTTTTATTCCTGAATACCACATATAATGGTTTTTGCTTTATGGCTGATCACACATAATTCATTTAAAATACTCTATTGGAGCTACTCCTATATTTATTTGTATGTTATTTATCTTTCAGATGATATCATACATTCAATTGCAAAAGTAGCCTTGTAAACCGAGATCTGCTGTACACCTAGACTGGAATCAGAGATTTTCAAATACCTGAGTTTCCTTTTTCACTCATTTGTATTACTTGGAGTACTGTTTTGAGTCTTTGTTTTAGCTTAAAATCATGTTTGCAGCATGTGTATAGTTACTTCACATGATTTAGCCAGCGTTACTTCAATGGCCATGTGCAGGAATATCTCTGCTCATCGAGAGAACAGATTTATCCTTGAAGAACACAAGAAACAAAAGATCTCCTACAGAGGAAAAAAAAAAAACCCAGCTTTTTATACATATTTTTTAACCAGAACCAAAATGAAATCTCCACCTCATTTGCACATTTTTAAGGTGTCAGCTTTTAAACATGGCAGGATGATACGTGGAGAAAGCTGTCCACTGCAGAATGCTAACTTTAGCTCATAGGACAGTCATGCTATAGTCTCAGTCATCCACAGTAATAGGCAGGGTAGATAGTACTTCTACAGGGCAACAAAGACTAGTTGCATGAATAACAACAGTCATAGGCAGCTAGAGATTTAACTTTTATGTAACTACCTTCTTCATGTGATTTTCTTTTTTTAGTATGTCCTCTGAAAACAAAATGAGACATTCTTCACACATCGAAAACTTGATCCTCCTGAATTCAGAAGGACTGTGCATCAAAGCAGCTTTTCTGCAGAACTCCTGATCTCTATTAATGTCTTTTATATCTTAGATTTGAAATTTCCTGTTCAAGGTTCCCAGTAAAACATTCCATTTATTCATCTTACAAATGTCCCACTCATAACTAAAAACTACTACAAAAATAAAATCATAACAAGAAATTTATAAAATTCTTCACTCACAGAACAAGATTACTACTTCATTTCGAAAGCAGCCGCATCTTCTTTCATTTACTGCTTCACTGTCTTTCCCTTGAAATAAATAATTATTAGTATTTATTTAGAGAAATGCTTCACACACTGTTGSCCGGTATTTGCATAGTTATCCTTGGATTTGCAGTGAAGAGAACAAAATTTAAGTAGAAATCTATTCCATGTAACTTTGCAGTTGTATAGAACACAACTAAGCRGTCAGGAATCAATTAGGTCTACCAGTGTGCTAGCCCTATGGCATCCACTGGGACCATGCTGTAACTTTGCCTTAATTAAATGTGTTCATCAGAGTTTGATAGGTCAGCTTAGGTTATATTGTTAGGTTTCTAAACTTAGTGCTAAAATGTGCTTAGTGCCATAACTTAGTGCAGCATTGCTCAGGGAACAGGTCTCCTTACAAAAATACTTGGGTAGATTTCTGCTTGTCCTATAGCATAAATGTTAAAAAAAAAAAAAAAAAAAAAAAAAGACACATGGAAAATTAACCTAATACACATATTTTCTTTTAAATTTGGAAATGTATTTAAAAAAAAAAAAAAGAAAAATTGTGTCCTATAGGAAGTGATCTACATAAACAATAGATAACCTGTATAAAGGGTCTTGCTATTTTCACTCCTTTCTGGTGTTAAAAACGCAATGAAATACAGAAGACAGGATTTATTCCAGAGCCTGATAATGATATTTGCAAAGAGCATTTATGAGTCAGAATGCAAAGTTTGCTCCATGGTGGCTTAATTTGTCAGCTAAAAAGTGCTCTCGAGCTCTGCTAATCAAGAGTGAAATGCAGGCTTTGGGATCAGGCTGAGCMTCTTACTCAGAAGCTGAGAGAATTTTAGCTGAGCTGCTAGTCCTGGCCTTACTCCTTTTCTCCTCCTCCTCTCTTCCTCCYCACCCCCCAAATAGTTAACAGTCCTTAATAAAGTGAAGTCTTAGCATAGCATAAGGCAGTTTAGATATGTAATTACCTATTAATAAGACAGGTAAGGGTCTCTTGCATATTTCGAGAAAATTATGGACTCGGGAAGCCAATTGCTGAACAGACCACTATCTACTTAAAGATGACAAATTGGTGAGATAGTCGGCTGTATGAAGAATGTATTTTTTTAAGTATAAGTCTTTTGATGCAGCAATTTAATTATCCTCTTCTAATAACATTTCTGTTTCTGCCTTGTTTAGAAAGTGGAACAACATCACATCTCTGTTCTTAAAATATCCTCTCAGGTAAATCACATACAAATACCTTTCAAAACACTTAATGTACATATTAGATTGCAGTGCATTTATCCAGTTCTTTGTCAATCACTGTTATTGACTAGAAATTCTTAGACTGACCTCTGTAACTCGAAATTTTAGAATATRTATTTCTTTATTATATGCCTGTGGTTGATATAAAAAAGAAAAAACATCCCACATAATAGCTTCAATTCCCTAATCACTAACACTAGCTTAAGGCTCTCAATTGTATACGCTCAATTGCTGGACAGCTCTAACAAGATGTTCCAGAACAGATAAAGACAAATTTCCAAAGAAACGCAATCCCATTCCTATCCAGATTCTCTTATATCTTAAAATATTGGAGCCTAAGTTGATTTATTTTCCTCAGTTTGGGATATTACAAGGTTTCTCCCTCAGTAAATTGATGCTAGAATAGCTTTATAAGACAACTTCTGTATAAGAGACACATAATGCAAAAATCACAGAAAAATGTACTAAAAAAAAAAAAAAAAAAAAAAAAAAAATCAAAAAAAAAAAATAGGAAAACAAAAAAAAATCAAAAAAAAAAAAAAAAAAAAAAAGCTGTTCTTGTGAAACATTTGGGTGTTCCATTAAGTTTCATCTGGTACAAAAAACAAACAAACAAACAAAACCTACATAAAGTCTCCTTAAGCACCAGTCAATAGAATTTCTTTGATCTTGCTATATTCTGCTTTGGAGTGGATTTTATTTGGAGATGGAATGGACCAATCCCTAAAATCCTCACTCACACCTAGGTAGACTTAGAGCCCTGCACACATTAAGATTCCCACAATCATTTATCTTACTAAGGTCAAAGGAAATATTAGGTATCAACACATCCTCTTCATGATTACCCTTTAAAAGTCTCCCTTTGAATGTTTTTTGTGGCTTCAGCAGTCTAAAATTAGTCAAATTAGCACAAATTAGCATTAGCACTACTACTAACACACTCCACAGTGGAATACATGCAAACTTAGAGAGAGAYGTACCTGTAGCTATACTACATTCAATGAAATGGGCCACTACAGCATTTCACACTTCAAATATATACCAGCACTTACCACAGAGCACAAGTGCCATAAATAGGAAGTTATTTTATTGCTTCCTGATCCCAGGCCAGTAGCTCTGAATTTCATTTTCAGGTGTTATTTTTTATTACTGTACTAAATGCATTAGTAGTAATTATTTTACTAGTGTGCCATATATTCAACTATTACATATAACTGTGTGTATGTACACATCTATTTTATTCAGGAAAGAGATATTCAGAAGACTCTAAGCTGAATTTAGCATCGCTTTGTASGACTTATTAGCTTGCTCTATGGGTTCATGTCATTGTTGAATAATTCAATGCTGTTTTTTACTTCAGGAACTTTCATTTACRTTACTATTAGGTTTTCTTTTGACAAACAGATATGGTCCTGCTAACTGTTTTCTTAACTAGAAAAGTAATTTTATTTTCTTATCCACTGGTCATKCCAACAATGCATATCATTTCCCTTGTCTCTCTAAAAGCATTTTTCCCCTCACATTTCCCTCTTGGATATCTAAATCTCATAAAAAATTTATGCCAATGACTTCTTAAATCATCTTCAGATTATACATATTCTCTAACAATTCCTATTTCTTTTTAACCATACCATCTTGAACTTAAAGAAATAGTCTACGTGAGAGTGCTAAGACTTTTTTAACCTCTTGCTGATCTGGAAAAATCAGGTACTTACTTGAGCTTGAACATGCCTGACTGTGGTCAGACATTCATGTCATCTCATACATAATCAGGCAAATGATCATGATATGCACTTCAATGGAATTATGTTGAAATAACAAGCAGGGGTTGCATGTCCTCCTGGTCATCTGCAAAGTTTTAAACCGATGTGTCTTTAGAACTCTCATTAATGCTTTGCTGATATTTATTACAACTTGTTCACCAGGACAAAACTTTACATAGATAAGTCAGGAAGGTAAACTATGTTAGGGCAAAACTAAAATTTCACGAATTTTAGTTTAGAGACTGTGTTCAGAAAGTGTATAGTATCATTTTAACTGGACCAATAACAATTCTTTGATCAGACTGTTAAAAATTTAATTAGATTAAGTTATTCTTGCCTTTGCTTATAAGGTGCTGCCTTTTGTCCACAAAAAGATTTTGAGTGCAGCAAGTWGGTGGGAACCCAAGGCATCTGCCCTGCAACTTGGATGCAGCAGATCAGGATTTGGAGAGTGTGAGGAGGCAGGATGCTGGAATAAAGGAGAGCTGTCATGGCATAAAGGGAGGGAAGTACAACAGCCAGCTCCAAGCTTACAAAAATAACTCCTATTTTTTTATTTTATACAYATATATAAATATATATATTCAAATATATATATTTGAAGGAGGAGAGGTTGTAATACACTCTCTCTGTAATACAAGCAACAAAACTGCCCTTTTCTTCAATAACCACAGAAAAGCATCATATCTAATAATAGCATTGAAAAGTAAGATATGAATTATGAAGGGAACTGTAGAGAAAGGCAAGGGGGTAATAATTCATGTCGTTTTGCTGACAGTCMGCCTCACAGCCTGCTCTGCCAATCACCAAGAATAACAGCAGCCAGCCAGCAAGGAGAACCGATTACAGGCAGTGAAAGGTAAGGGCACAGAGTGTGTTCCTCTGCTAGCATTCCTGGCTCCTCAAATGCTGAATATTCATGCCATCATCGCTGTTCACATACTGGAAGTGCAATATATAAATTATTCTGTGTGTTACTGAAAAAATAAATGACATTTTTTCTTTGTAGCTAGCTATTCTGAACCCAATAAAGGAAGTTGTGGTTAAATAATTGATGTCTTTGTTGCTGTTTTTATAGTCCCGTGAGTTACGGAGAGCAGTGACTTAAGATTGTAATTATGATGAATCTCTCACCTGCAGAAAGCAGATCATAGCATAAAAGAAAACACATCAATGGTGGTAGCTGTTTCAGGAGCCCCAGTGTAACATGACATAATCCTGTGTTAACAGGACACACAGGCAAAATATGTTGTGAAGATGTATATTTACTCCATCAGCCTTCTGTGGTCGGCGTTGCTGAATATGAACATATATATCTGAAAGCAGCCTGCACAACATAAAATTAAGAAAATTGCGAATTTCCTTGCAATGTTTGATACCACMGGTCACCAGATGCTTCTCTTTTTCTCTCTGGGAGACATTAGAAATTAGTCAGGTTCTTCCTTTCAGAATGACCCAGAGCRATCCTTTCATCTCCAGAGCGCTCATCTACAGAATATCATGTGTCTTGGCACAGCCTCTCTCCAGTGAGACTTAGAGTTTGAGAAGGGAAGGTTGCTGACATGATAAAATACATAAAGTTCACAGAGACGTTCCTTACTTCCCATAAGCTACGTGAAGACAGTGATATAATTCATGTTCTGTGATGTTTCTTGAAATCTGACACTAAGATCTTTTAACAGCTGGTTGAAAAACTGAAGCTCAGGAATATCTAGAGGGGGATAAAAGAAGAGGGAACAGTTCTGAAGAATTTGGTTCCTTTAGCATCCTTCCCCCTTGATGATCTCTATTCTCATACTTCAAGTCTGCTTCACYCAGAGAGTTGTTCTGGATTCATCCAGTGTTCCTGGACCTTCACTATCAGTCAGAAAAAAGACATGAACAGTGAGAGGGCCATAATCAGGTTCTCTCAGAGAGTCTTGATAACCAAAGCCTCATTCCTGCCATCCACATATGAAGGTCCAATATCAGCAAAGTTCTTTTTAATTCAATTGCCTCATTCCTCTGCTAATGATGCCCTGGAGCCACCTACAGCAGGGCTCTCCAGCTTTATCTCCTGCCATGCCATCCCAATGGATCAAGGATGTGTCCTYGTAAGCCCTGTATGAGAGACTTAAGAGTCATCCTAGAGCTAAGCTTTGCTGGAAAACTTGGAGAAGCTTGAGCAGGCCTGGGGACCTACATAAGCCAGCACTAACCAACGCAAAGCAGAAAGCTGATGCTCTTCATTTCTCAGCAATTTGCCCATCTGGTCTTTATAGCTGTATAGAACATATATTCTGTACACATCTAAACAACAAGGCCAGCTTTGTAGTTGACTAATAATCCCACTCCCTGATACTACTTCATTTATATTAGGCAAGTAATCTTAATAAAAATAGAAAACAAACAAATAAAATGTTCCCCTTTTAAACTGCTAAACCTAACATCTGGAACGTGCCCAGTCCTGTTTATGCTGTTCTGTAAGACTGAGCCCAAGTACCTAATGAATACAGCTTAATGGCTGCAGTATCCTGAAATGTCACTGCTAGAAATATCAAGATTTTCATTTTTTTAGATAATTGAAGCTTGTATGAACATTTTTTCCACTAATACCTTTAATTCTCAAGAAGACAAAGCTAAATTGCTCCCAAGTGCCAGTTGCATTTTGCTTTGGGATATTGCAAAATGAAGTAATGCCTTTAAAATTTCTCATGGATGGAGATTAAGACTCCATCCAGGAGACTCAGTGCACCTGCCAGTCCGCTTTGCTCAGAGTACTGACCACCCTGGTATTCAAATATTTACCCAGGCACTGGCTAGCAAAGCATGTCTTTACTTTGCCCATTCTCTTATATTTTCTCAATTCTTTTATGCTTCTGATGCTATTAATCTAGTCCATTACTAGTAATACAAACTAACATGTAATTGATAAAGTGCATCTCAGATAGTACTTGCTATGTTAGGCATAAAAGCCAGCTGCTCTTCTTAGCTGGTCCACAGCAATATTTTGTTTGGGCAGCCTATATGATAATGGCTGATGTGTTTTCTTTAACAGCACTCTGAGCAATTTATATTTGCATGGGGTAGAGGGAAGCAGCTTTAAATAACGCAAATCCAAAAGCCCGAGAGTCACTCACAGGAGTATTCCCCTATTCAGCTTTCCAGGGAAACGCTCAATATCTTGCAGCAACGGGATCCTAAAATATCCTTCATGCCTCACTGCAATTCATTTGGAAAGTATACACGTACACAGACACTCAGTTCCTGTACACGTACACACTGAAAGTGTTTYTAAGATGTCATTTCTCTAGGGTTGACTGCTGTAGAAACACTGTTAAAAGKCATGTTCTCCACTTATTATTAATAAAACCCCTTGGCAGGCCAGTCTCATTGCATGCAACCCACTGAAATACTCTACTGAATACACTAGACTAGATTTACAGATGTAAATAGCCCTTAGCTGTTATTAAAACTGGAAACACAGGCACCAAGAACTATAGCATTGGGACCTTTTAGGTATATCAAACAGGGCATTTTAAGTGTAACAGGAGGAGCAGGAATAAAAGTATGATTATCAAAGAAACCAGAGGGAAAAAATCGCGARTTCTAATAATCTGTCTGAACAGATATTGTCTTACTGCGGGTTATAGTCAGACCAGGCAGAGCTAACCAAGAGATACCACGTCAGAAAAAACACTTTTTAAACAGTTTTTTTTTTTAATAAAATCATTTGAAACAGTTTATTCCAATCCCCCAAATACCTCAAGGTTCAACAYGTATCTTTATCATCAGACCTTAAATCCAGTGCTAACATCAGCTGCAGACCTTTCTGCTCCTCAGCCTTGAAACCTGCTTCAGCAGAGCCAAAGGGAGAAAGCTGCTGCTCCCAACAGCTTTATCATCTCCTAGCCTCTTCCTTCCTCATGGGAATCTCCCTTAAAGGAGAAGGCCAGTCAATRCCTCTGCTTTAAGTACTGTGGTCTCAGGATGGAAAACAAGGTGCAGACCCATAGAATAAAGATATTATTCTCTTGGGCTCCTCATCTAGCACTTAGGTAAGGAAACTATGTGAGACAGTATTTTAGCTTGTTGCATTGATCCACCCGGTGCTCACAAACCCGCTGAGGACTTTAATCCTTTTGGGGACCCGAGGGTGGGCAGGGAGGCCTCTCGTACTTCCAGGTCCTGCTGAATGAAGGAGGAGGCTCTTTGACCAGGGCAGCGCTTGGCTAGAGAACAAAAATGCGGAACAGCGTATCCCAGTGCAGGCTTGCTGGGTTTTATCAGTGTTCATGGCAGTGTTCCCCTTTGGTAAGGCAGCAGAGCTCAGGAGGGCAGCCATGAGGCTGGAAAACCCCACGTGCTGCAAGAGTGGCCTTGCCTGAAGCCAGCCCTGCTTCTGCTTTAGACACCTGGAAGAGTGTCTAATGTGAGTGTCTAGAGTGAGGGAAAAGTTAAGGACACCTAAGGTAAGGTACATGGGGGATGGCACTGCCAGATCTGAGTGTAGCGGGGAAATTATCCCAGCTCCACGTCCAGCGATTGTAACCCCTGTACCAAAGGTGATTTTGCATCATGACTCTGAAATGCCTTGCTTTTCTGCAGTTGCTGTCTGTACATAGAAATGTCATGTTCTCTTGGGAATACCCTGCAGTAGAGCCAGATTCAACGTTACATAAACAGAGTTCCCTCACAAGCCAGGAAAACATATACAGCTTTCCTTTCGGATTGATACAAAAACCCACAGGTAACTCCAAGGGAAAAACAAAAACAACAACAAAAACTAAACAAGCGTTAAATGTCTGGCCCAACTGAGATAAAGAGTTTCCCTTTTTGCTGCCGCAAAACTCAAGTTCAGAATATTCTGTTCATTCTCATCGCAGGAAGAAAAAAAAAATGAGTGAACTACAAAACTGAGAACTTTTCAAGGAAGAAAAATAAAAAACTGCCTAGGAAACTCTTATCCCACAGCCTCCTGATATTAGTGCCCTTCCCTTGCTATTCTTCTAGTTTAGTTTCTGCATTATCCAGTGTCCTGATACCCAGTTTTCCCTGACATTATCCCTGGCCATTATCTTAGTCATGACACTAGTCAGATAAAAGGCTAATTGCTCACACAAGTGGCACACACGGCACTGGAGTGTGTAAGAAACGCACGACTGAGCCTTTGAAGTCTGCTTGGGTTCAGCTCAGCTTATTAGTTCAGGTTAAGGAAATTATGGATCTTGCACAGGCCTTGTGCGCTGCCCTGGTTAATAATTCATAAAGCAGGATGAAGTCAGGGGACGTCCTGTTGTCTGCAACACAGAAACAGAGCTGGAAAGSCTCCTCTTAAACCGGGAATAGGGCYGCGGGACCCAAACCGGCTACGTCGTCCCGCCCACGGCGGTGCAAGGAGCAGCTCGCATGACAACAAGGAGAGCTGCTGCAGCAGCGAGTCCAGGAGCCTGCCAGCCACAGTCTGCAGCGCTGCACCAGCCGCGGCTCCGGTTCTGGCTGCMACATAAGGGATTAACTCGATGGCTATAGCTGGTGTATGGGATCCGAGAGAAGAAATGAAATGTGTTCTAGTSATGCAGAGGTGTGGAATAGGAGCATTGCTGCAGGAAGGATCCTGGACGACACCTGGATATGAAAGGCTTGCTCTCGGGACATGGAATTTTCCAGGTAAAGGAGAGGTGACTGTAGGGAGCAGCAGCACTCCTGCTCTTCCTCAGACAAATCCTTCCAAGAGTTGTGAGGATTCAGTCCCATCACACATTCAGTGCTGCTCCCTTGTTGGTTTTATTAGCTTTGTGGTGAGCTGGCAGAAGATTCAAATATCCTAGAAAAATATAACATATTCTCAGCCACTTAGTACAGTTCCTTAACACATCTGGGGCAGCTCAGCACGTCTCCCTTGGCCCATGACTTCGCTACATAACAGTGGTCACAGCAGAAGGGTTTTACTGGAAAGGTGCTAAGAAACCTATGAATCGTTGCGTGCTCTTGGGGAAGCCACACATGGGGTGCACTGTGAGGTGCYCTCTCACGAATTGTCATCAGGAACAACCTGGTGACTGGTGATCACGATCAGCGCCACTGTCAGCAAGGGCCGGGGCACAACTAACAGTAAGGGGAATACGCTGGGCAAAGAGATGTAGCACAGGGCGACTTCTTGTGCCAACGGCGGGAGGTGGCACCAGAAAACAGAGCTTCCTGGTGAGCAGAGAGCACTCTGTGCCCTGACAGACCCACTCCAATGAGCCACCAGAGGGGCCGGTTCTTGTTGCACCAGAGCAGCTAAGACAGGCCTGACAGGGGGTGYCCAGTGTCTGAGCACGGCAGTTACCGTGACCGGAGCGCTGCTCCGGGCGCTCTCATCGGCATCAGCGCCGAGAGCCGCAGTGCAGAGCCCTGCAACCCAGTGCCAGGCCCAGCAGGGGTCACCTAGTTGGAGACAAGGCTGGACAAGGCTGGACACAAACTGCCGGGAGTGCTGCAGCCAGCAGGATGGGAAAAAAAACCCGGGAGTTTGTTTGCCAGCCTGGAACAGAGCATGGGTCATCTTGGAGGCAAATTTGATGGCTTTGAATGTGAATGAAGAGCAAATTTACCAGAACGGTGTCATGTGAGGGCTCCAAGCAGATGGACAGCAGCATGTACTGGAGATTACTGTTAATTTAGCGCCAAGAGGAAATGTTCCTCTGAACATTAGGTTATCCAAAAAATCACCCAAGGAGCTCAAATCTATACATTTCAGCTTTCCCTCATGACCTCCCATGAAGAAAATGATGCTTATATCATTTAATTATATTCTACACTGAGTCACACACATTTTCACATTAGTTAGCTCATTGAAGCAAGCACGTTTTCCATGTGGGCAAAGACATTTGCTGCTTGCAGGATTGGGTGTCCTGTAGACTCCTGGGCTCATAGGAAGTAAGATTTCAAACCATCTCCAGACAAAGAAGGCTAGAGGGACATACAGACATTTCAGCATTCATACATGCCTAAAACACACCTATAACCTACACGTGCCCTAAAGCTGTTCTCAGGAAGCTCAAGGAAGCAGAATAACTTGGTGGGGGCACCTAAGTGACAAGATGTGACTGCATCATTCACACGGTGGCACTGATCCACCCTGGGGAGGTGCATGCTGAGATGCAGCGATGACCAGTAAGCTGCTTCTTAGGCCAAGGTGACGTGGTCGTATTTCCTGCTGTCTCTCCCTGTGAACATCACATTTCTCAGAAGGATTATCGGTGGCCCTGATGTCCTCATCCCCGAAGTGCTCCAGCC
>NW_020455877.1:544616-550383 GCF_003342845.1 Nothoprocta perdicaria | reverse complement strand
TTAATGAATAAGTTGAACAGGACCGGATCATCTCCTGTGAGCGTGTCACTGAGAAAACAGGAAAATTCCAGTGCAATCATAGTTCATCTTAACTAAAATTAAGATAAAATGTATTTTTCCCTTTCTTTATGCAAAGCAGGACTAAAACTACTAAAACTATCGCTTTCATCTCAGGCAGAACACTGTTTCTCTAAGTTGCTTTTTATTCTTCACTGGTTTATTAGGCTTTTTTAATCCTCAAACTGACTAAACTGATTATCTATGCAACTTCATCATGTAAACGGTGATTTCAACACACACATTCAACACATTAGTTTTGCAAACAGCTTACTTCTCTCCCCAATTAAAAGCTGTAAATACACCCTAGATTTCAGAATGGCTTTTTAATCATATTTTAATTCTCATGGCTTAAAAAAAAACACTTCAAGAGTACACTAAAATCAGAGTTAATTACAATAACTCCTTGAAATCAAGGTCCCACCCACTTTCAGAGGAACACCAAAAAGGCACTGATCTCACACGCAAACAAACACTGGACTTAGAGCTTCAGTAAATACAAGGCTTATAACCCGCAACCTCTGTGCCCTGTCCACACTCCCAGGTCAAATAGCCAGGGCATTTCTATGGGATGGACATCTGTGCTTGCACTTTCTTTTTTTCTCTAAATTGACACTTCACCACTCGCTTATTTTATCTGTCAGTACGAGTTCACTACCAGTTTCTAAAACCATTTGAAATTATATGTTCTGCTATTTTAACATCCTCTACAGATAAGATTGTCAATCCTGTGACTACACATTTTCTGTTTATTTTTTTTCTGTCATTTTGTATATGAATGTTTTGATGCAAACAACTAAAAATGCAGCCAAGAAGAATCAATAAACATATTCTCATGGACAAGTCTCTGTTTTTTTCACTCATATGGTTCTTGTTAAGAAATCACATCGATGCAAAAAATACTACCCAAAATGTATACTAATACAGAGTGGACACAGGAGGTTGGTATAGAATGATAGGATCGTTATGGGTGGAAAAGACCTTAAAGATCATTGAGTCCAACTGTAAGCCCTTCAATGCCCTGCCTGCTAAACCATGTCCCTGAGTGCCTCATCTATGTGGTTCTTGAACGCTGCCAGGGACAGTGACTCCACCACGGCCCTGGGCAGCCTGTTCCAAGGCTTCCCTACTCTGTCCATGTAGAAATTTTTCCTAATATCTAACCTGAACCTGCCCTGCTGCAACTTGAGGTGATTTCCTCTTGTCCTACTCCTCAGTACCCCAATCACAAAATGTGAATCTACTAGCAACAGAGTTGCTTTTCTTCATAAGCTTTTGTAAAAKTTATTTTGGGAGAGGGTGCATGGTTTCCATAGGTTTCTATAGATTACAAGTTGAAAACAACAGGACAGAATAGACCCTCCAGCCGATTTTCAGTAGAGCTGAGGGACACCTTCAGCAAGGTTCAATTCCTTTCTCACTGTAGTCAACTAGAGCTCAATCTTTAATATTATCCCCCCTTCAAAAAAAAAAAAAAAAAAAAAACTAACAAATTAAAAAATGAACTGTCTTTAAAGGCCAAATTTGTTTTGGTACTTGCAAAAATAGCAATTCCACTAGCTACAAAATATAATTAATTTCACAATATTAGAATGTAAAATAGGTCCTGTAGGAAAGCATGGTGCTATGATAGTGGGTAGCGTGGTGGAAAAGCACTGAGCTGTGCTCCTATAGAACTATGCAGCACATCTGAAATATCATTTAAGATGCTATAACTCTCTTGAGACAAAATGAACTGTACATGTGACTAACACGTATAATTCGCAGAAAGCACCAAATCATACTTCTTATGTGAAACTAATGCACTTCTTTGCCCAATAAACAATCTGCTGCTAAACCATTAGATGTCTCGAACAGCAAGTTCTGCCATGGAAACAGCATGGAAATAACTGAAGGATTTAAAAAATAAAAGGAAGAATTCTTTCTCCCATAGAGGCAAAATGCTACTTAAAAAGCAAATTTTAATGGCTCCTGAGAGCCTTTTGTGAATCCACAGTATTACTGGAAACTCTACCTTTAGTTGCACTGAAGTACTAGCTGCAAGCGAAACTAGTGGTCAGTAGGAAGAAAGAAGAAGGGAGAAAAGGCTGAATAGGCACTCCGAATCCGTTCTAAAGCACCATCTGGAAAGTGCTCTGTATCTGGAGCCTGCACTGAAGTAATCCTGAGGATCATGCAATGTGCAAACATGATCAACCCGTCACGGATGGGGAACGGGTCATACAGCTGGTCATCGTACAGAAAACAAGTGTGGGTTCCAGGGCCTTGAAGTAAATGGAAGAGTGGACAAATAACAAACCATATTTAACAAAAAGGGGCATAAAAAGATGCAATTATATTATATAATAAAACCCAGAACTAGTGTTTCTACCTCTGATTTAGCTCTGGTTGAAGTAGTTAAAGGCAAGCAAATAGCCACATTTACCACTGGGTTCCAGTCATAGGGTGACAGCTTAGGGGAATGAATTAGCCCATGCAAAGCTTAGGACCAGCGAGCTGTGTCCCTCTGGTAGCCAACTGGTGCCCTCAGGGGCCTGTGGTGGGGTGGTTTTTCCCCACCCCACAGCCCTGTGCTACGCAGAAGAAAATTCTCTGACCCTTGTAGCTCCAGTTCCTGAGAGAAATTAAAAAGTCACAGAAGTCACAAGAGTAATAGACCCAATCATTATCTCATGTAACCTCCTGAATACCCTAGTCATTCTCTTTCTCAGAAGTTAGATCAAAGCAAAGCTTTTAGAAAGACCTCTAATATTTTGTTGAGATTTTAAGCAACAGTGAATAATAGGACCTTGTCTTACCCTTACCCCTAGAAAAGTACATCTGACTCAAGGCAGAATTTGTCAAAATCCCAGTCATGGGATCACTTTATGTCTAAAGACTATAAATGTGAAGATTATAAATTCCTTCACTACTGCACCTCTTCCTTACAAATGGACCAATATATAATGTTTTTGTTCATTTTCACCCTTTCCTTTTATAGGCATTGAGGTCTTTAAACCTTACATCAAAGCTTCCTCTCCATTTTGAAATGCAAACACAAGATCTGCACACAGTATTCCCACAAGTTGTTTTATAACGCTAGGTACACATCCCCATCTTCCTCTGCTTTGATAGGAATTCTTCTTCTTCATATTCCTATATTGAGGGATCATATATTCAAGAATCCCATTAGCCATTTGGGCAACATTGCCCTAAGAACATAGATTGAGATTGCTACATAAGACCACTCCTTCCTAAAACAAGCTCCGATCCTGCAAGTATTCATTTCATCCTTCATCTCTTGAAGCTGCATTAAAGCCCAATGCTTTTTAACATTTGTAATCTCATAGTCCAGCACATCCTCCAATTCTTGATCATTTTGCTACAGGATCACAGCATAATTTAGGTTGGAAGGGACTTGAAGGACATCTATTGAACTTGCTCCTCAAAGCAGGGCTAACACCACAGCTCGAGCAGGTTGCCCATGTCCTGGCCCCTGAGGTTTGAAAATCTTAAAGGATGGAGACTCTCCAACCTCTCTGCACAACTTGTCCCAGGATTTAACCACTTGCACTGGGGTTAATTTTTGTATCACATCTTCCTTATTTTTTTTTTTTCTGATGAATTATCCAAAAACAGCTACCAAAGCCTTGATACCTACATTTTGTATCTTTGATTAAAATAGTAAATAGACAGAATCTCCAGACAATCTCTTAGAAATTGCTTTATAGACTGGCATCTGATCAATGACTACATTTTGAAGATCTGTCAATAAGCCAATTTCCAGCCTGTATGATATACAGTCTGCTAATGCAGTATCGTTTCATCTATTCCACAAATACCATGTGTTACTTAATTAAAAGATCCAATAAAGCCCAAGGAAGCAACAAGAAGACTGGAAATCAAATCAGTGGCTTCTGCCTTAGAAAGATCCACCTTTGAAAAGGAAAGGCTGACTGACACTAATTCTCTTTGACTATTAAGTTTTATTAAGGTCCACTGTTTCTCCAGGGAACTGACACTGGAAAACTGGAGATACTTCAAAGCTTCCTGCCTAAATCCATCTCCCCTTTTCCAGTTATGGAATTGCCCTCGATAGCTTCTGAAATCTTCCCAGTTTAGGAGCTTAAGGCGCTCCTCAGCATTAACATTCTTGGGCATTAGCTACCCAGCTATGCTGATTAGGGAGTGTTTAATTTCAGCAAATGCTGCTTTTCATCTTCCTTGAGCGCAGATAATATTCCCRTTCAAGTCTCTGATCCAAGTGCCAATTAGCCTCTGTGGAAGAGCACAAGAAATCTGACCAGTGGTAGATATTAAAGGGTGAAATGAGCTTACTGCCTTCCACAGAAACCCTGCTCATGCCCAAACATTTGACTTTTTATTTTTTTTCCTAAAGATCTAGCTCTAACAAGTAATATATTTGTCATATGCATTATATATCTTCTATTAATAGAAAAGTTAATGTTCTAAATGTATTTTGCTTCAAAATGTCTGTTCACAACCTGGCATTTTAGAAGAACAAGTCGGAGTATTACGAAGTCCTGTATGAAAAACAACCTGATTGGCTAATTAGCTTGGCACTTTGCTTTTAATATTATTTAAACACACTTTCACATCTGCAATGGGCTTTTTTTCTCAAGTGTCATAACAAGGTGAGAGTAGTCGCACTAGGCTCCAAACGTCTCCCTCTTCCTGAGGTCCATGAATGCGGTACACAGAAACGTGACTGCTCACGAGGAGCTGTTACACTTCATGTCAACCCAGCTGCTGTGCGAGCACATAAAATCTGCATCATAAAAATCCTCGCGTTGACTCTTGATTTGCAAAACTGCCTGCCTGCTAGAAACTGATATTTTGACTTTAGTATTTTAACAAATTAAAGCATTTTCCTGTCAAGATATCCAAAGGGATGACTGTTTATTGTTTATTAATCAGGGAAGTTCGTGCTGAATTCAGTTTTAACAGAAAACGTGGGTGGCTTGTGTGTATTATTTAAATTTATCCAAGACTGCCAAATGTATTTTTAACCTGCTCTTAAGGCTGGCAGTGATAAAACGTCTGCAGTTTCCCTAATTATCTATGCCAGTGTTTAAATACCTTTGTGACTAGAAAGCTTTTGCTGATGTGCAACCTCCTACTGCTGTATTTTTGAGTCTCATCTTCCCAGATCCCAAGGGAGATGGGGAGCGAGCATTTATTTCACCCAGTTTAAGCGCTGCTTGGGCAAACAGGAAGGCAGAGGGCAGGCGGGCAGGGTCTATACGATGCAACTCCTTGCTCGGTCGCATCCGTACCCTGTTGTCTGCCCGTTGGGACGGCAGTGGGATGCCAGGGCCCTGCCGTGCTCTCCAGCACCCCAGTGCCAGCATGGAGAAGGGGAACRGCCTCGCCTCTGCTCCGAGCCCCATAGGAAAAGCGCGGCCGCCTGGGCATGTGCCACGCGGGACCTGCTGGGCCAAGCGAGGCCACGGTGGCGGCCACCGCCAAGGCTGCCTGCAAGCGCCCCGCAACGAGGACGCCTTGGCTGCATCTCTCAYTAGCGGATTCCCGCTTCCCGAGGCTGGCCTCACTCGCACCCAGCAGCTGGGGAACCAACGGCAAGCGACGCCGCCCGTTAGCTCCGTTAAACATTAGAACCGCCGCTTTGGGGCGACCCGGCCAGGAGCGTGACCCGCTCCCCGCAGCGGCCGTTGCGCCTCGCGCGCAGCCGTTGGCAGCCGTTGGGCGC
>NW_020455877.1:495498-544239 GCF_003342845.1 Nothoprocta perdicaria | reverse complement strand
CGCCGCTGCCCGGCTCGCTGCGGCCGCGGGCGGCGCGGGGCGTGGGTGGCGCCGCGGCGCCCGGGGTGGCCTCTCCCGTCGCCACCCGGCCGGGGAGAATGGGGGAGGTAAAACTTTGTGCCCGCGGCTCTAGGGAGGGAAATGGGGTCTCCGCCGCTGGGGACGTGGGCGACGAGGCGGCCTCCCGCCTCCCCAGCCTCAGGGGGCTCCAAGTTGTCGCGTCCCTGAGAAGGTGTTCGTTTCGAGGGAGAAATGCTGTGKTTTTAGCGGAGGGGTGCTTGGGTGKTGTAGGTACAGTTTCTCTGTAATTACCAGCACTAATAATAATATTACTGTAATTAAAAAAAAAAATGTTATTTCGAGGTATTGCTGTGGATAAGCGCTTGGTCCAGCTCTAGGGAGCAGCCTCGATGCCTCGCTGCCTTTGAGATGCTGTCACTAGCGTCAAGGAGGTGAGAGGAGAGCTGGAGCATAGGTTGAAACTCAACTTTTGCCTCCAGGCTGAAGAAATGGGACCTCTGGCTGACAGTTCATGTGTGTGTCCCCAGCAGGGCTCTGCGGTGAGGCAGTGTTTCTGTGGGATAGTGGGGAGAACAATTTTCCATCCTGGTTTGCGTTACTGCTTTGGCTCCCCACGTTAAAGGGGTCAAGCAGCTCCCGACAGCTCTCCAAATTGCTGGGGCATCTCTCTTCTGAACTTGCATCCACAGGCTGCTTGACCCCTGCTGCATGTGTAAATCTTGCCCTTCTGAAAGCACGATTTAGATCTTCTTTTCTCTTCTTTTTTTAATGGTCTTTCTGAAGGATTAAGGTGGGCTCTCAAAATAAGATAGAGAGCTCTTTACTGGGAATCCTCTGCAAGAGAAACCTGATGAGCTCGATTGCAAAATGATAGAGGAGATGCAGGCAACTTTACTGGAATCCAAGAGCGAAGCACCTCATAAAGTACTCTAAATGCACTTTGCTGGATGGATTTGTTTAAATTGAAGCATTGCTGGAAAAGGAGTAACTGAAGTTACTCTCACTGAAATAGCAAAGTGCCAGCATGCACTTTAAACTGCTCGGCAATCCACTCTGTAATCTACAGTTTCCCCCTAATGCTGCTCGCGGTAAGCAGGACAAATCTATTTCCTGGCAAAGGGCAGAACAGATGGCAATCCATTAGGAAACCTGGCTTTTCAAAGAAAAGTATTACTATTTCAGAATTATGCATTCCTTTTCATTACAAAGCTTTAAAAAAGCCACAATGCTCAGAATGCAAATAGTCCCAATTTAAGGATAAGCATCTGCTGGCCAGGATGTGCCTAAGTATGTGGCAAGGGTGCCAACGTTGCAGCCTCCCTGCTTGTCAGCCAGGATAGATGTTACTATGAGGGAGATGCACATCACGTGGTGGTAGGCTGAGCTCTGCAAAAGGAAAACACAGAGCAGGAACAATGTATTTTTAATATTGCACCTGATCTACAGAAGGCCATTCTTTCAGATGTTGCTGCTACATTAACTGGAGAGGGTGGGCTGACATCCCAAAAGAAACTAGATCAAACCCAATCTTTCCCAATATTTCCTCTGTAGTTTTTCTGTCATAGCCATGGAAGAAGGAAAGTGCTGTGTTGTGGGATCTTCAGATTTCCATCGCTTTAACTAAGGCAGATGCAGCTGTGTCTGGTCACTGTGCTGTGCACAGCTTTGGTGTGATCTAGGCAAAGGCCTGAGAAGTCTTGTAGACTCGCATCCACTTCGCTGCATCCCACAGGGAGCTCAGGGAGCTGTTTCTTGAGCTCCAGCCAGGATGTTTGCTTCTGCATATTCTCCCTGCTAAAGCTCCCACCAGAATGGTAAAATGTTGCATGGATTCATTTATCAGAAATCTGAATTACACTCTTACGTATTCTTCTCCTRGACAGAATGTACGTGGTGTGTTCTACTATGGAGCAATGGGAGCTTTCTTAATTCCTGGCATAAAGGGAATTTGAAATACGTATACTAAAATTAATTACCATTTAAAGGTGAAGGGCATGTTATGTGTGAATGATTGAAAGCCAATTACATTCTGGAAGATTACTTCAGTCCAAAGCACAGGAATTAATTTCCTTAATTCCTGTCATCATGTGCCTCTCTACCTGCACAAATGTGTGCAGGTTCCATTAGGGCTTTTTAATATGTGGAACAAGTTCACAAAATAATGGAAATTCTAATCACTTAAAATTTAATCTCGAAGGCTTTTGCTTGACCTTCATATGGTGCTGTACTGGGAGGAGGGGAGGAATCAGCAACTGAGGAGGAAAATGTAAGGCAATACAGTGATAACGTGGGAAAGGTCCCTAGGGTGGATGGTCTTGGTGTTTGAGAGCTTGGGAGGGGGAAGAGCCTGTATGCTGAGCTCCTCCTGACAGCCCCTAGAATATATGCATCTTTATTGCTAAAAAATTAAATTAAATCCTGAATAAATAGCGCCTAATCAGTAAATTACAATGCCCTGTCAGTGCAAAGTTTGAGAATTTTTAGACTAACTCAGGAGTGCTTTTACAGATTTCAAAAGCTATACCTTGTTCCAGATTGAGACAAAAGGATACAATATGATATGGTAATTCATAAAATGACAAGCCAAAAAAATGTGATGTGCCAGAACTATTCTTTTTCTTTTTACCTCTTTCACAAGTATTTCTTTTTTTTCTTTTAAACTCAGCTGCAAAACCTCTGTCCCTGATTCTTTTTGCATGGGACCAGGAGGAAGTGGCAGTTGACCCTCTTGTTTTTGAAGGTATTAGATTAGACTGTGCAAAAGCATTTTGGAATTTAGAGCAAGAAAATATCTTATTAGCATGTAGAGGGGGAGCTCAACCATTACTGATATTCCAYGACCAATTACTTTTTCCCTTCTGTGTGGTTACTGGTCATGCCACTGATGGCTACATTYACATGGCTGGAGAGAAAAGGACTTTGAATTGACTGAGTGTGCAGTGCTGGTATCATACTGTTTCTGAAGCTTCACAACAAGGCCAGAGCTGTTGGATATATAGGAGGCAGATGGGGAGCAGTGGGAGATGGCTTTAATTTAAGATCACTCAGATCATTAAAATCAAAACTATTGACAACGGGATCTCTATTGCTCTCATATCCGTCCTAGGGAACCAGACAGACTTCTTGCTGTTGAGCTACCTCATAACAAACCTGTGTTGGTTCTTTATGAATTTAGTCAATTTTCCAATGGAATGGGTGTGCCACAGCTTACAGAAAAGCTATTATACAGCCCTGTGGTCAGTGAAGGTAAATAATAATATCAGGTATGGAACTACCATCTGCTGTAAGAGGTTGTGGACAAACTCTATCAAATGTGATGCTGGAGGAAGGCTGACCATTCATGTACAGTGTTSCTTCACAGAATATTCTTCCTTTCTTTGTCATTGTATTCTCATAATAGGTTACATAAGTGAGGACTTTTTCCCTGACTTTGCCCGAATGTGGGTATAATAGAAATTGTATTGAATAGAAGTTGCTCTGAACTGTACGTATGTTAAAACAATATATAAAACAGTAATCAGGAAGAGAAAATCTGATTATCAGAGTATGAAATACACTTGCTGATAGAGATGCAGAATAAGGTCAAATATCTTTTACACTTTTACACTGCAGTTAAGCTTTTCAAACAGTGTTAAGTGGTTCTGCTGCTCCCTTGCATGACTTTGTGCGAAGTGTGTCTGTTGTAGAGATTTCTTGTATTGCTCTTCAGCTTAGTATGCTAAAATCGTAACAAAAAAAAACTTCTGCAAGTGCCATACGGATTAAATCTAACATTTCTCTGTATGCACACTGATGATATATAAATGACATATAAATTTATTCTTCCAAGCCTGGAATGTATTCCTTGTTTTACATCACTGTGTTAATATTTATTTCATTTTTTAGTTGCATTGTGCATTCTTCTTTTTATGAAGAAATGGAGAAAGGTCAGTGAATTGAGTTAGTGGTTTATGGGTTATGAATAAGTGTGTTTTCTGAAGATCTGGGCAATTTAAATGCTCGTTTGAGCTTACAGTTTAGTAGAGCCCAGTAGGTAGAGTAAGAGGAAATAGCTGCCTGGATATCACCTTTGGTATTTATGGGTGATGTAAAAATACCTGATTTGAAAAGTTAAATACATAAATATGGCTTTGGCAGAAYAAGCCTGAACTGCAAGAGGTGCTGAGATATGTGAGTAAGAGGAGTTGCGTGAAAAGCTGGAAAAACCTGAGTTAGGTACAGGTTGCCTCTGCCATGCAGTGGCTTTGAGATGACTCTGTGCTCCTGCCCAAAGCTGCTCATGATGTTACAGAACCGCAGCTGAGCTCAGTCACTGCCCAGCAAATGAAAATAAATGAGAGTTCATTGTTTTATCTTCAATGTGCACCAGGCACGGCAGCCCTCTGCCTTTCTGCAGAACTGCGTGCCTTTGTGGTGCACGCCACACAAACACAGGGAAGAGTCTGGGAAACGAGTGACTTTTTTAACATTTTCGCTTCTGTGGAGGGGGGCATATATCAAACTTCCAGTCGTGCTGGAAATCGTCACCAAAATTAACCATAGAGCGAATCTCTGCGGAAACTTTATTCACAGTGAGGAAACGTTTGCATGAGAAACCGATGCTGAAGCGAGGCGAGCAATGCCTGAGGTTCCCTGCTGCCTCTGCGAGGAGCCCGTGTCCCTCCTGGGCTGCCAAACTCAGAAACGTGCTTTTGCCACGGTAGCAATGAAGTAATCATTTCAGCTTCTCTGAATTTATCCTGTAGAGAACAAGGAGGCAGACTGGATTTGCATGTATATATTGTGCTTCTTGGTCTTCAAAGGCAATGTAATCCTGAAACTTGATGGAGTCCTGGCCAAGTCTCTGAGCATGTCTAGTGTTCACCATTTGCAACCATTCGTTACTGATTACAAAACATAAGGGTTGCTRTTTTTGCGTATAACAAATACATATTCCCTGTACATAATGTTAAAGGGAAGGATTTGTTTTGTAAATAACTTGCCTGTGCTGGATCTTGAAAACTTCCATTTCACACTGATGTCCGATACACAYTGCAGTAACTAAAGAAAAAAAAAGTTTAACCTCTTAATGTAATTACAAAAAAACAATTTGCTTAACTCTTCCTGTCACTTGTTGGACCCCTCATCAAGCAAAAAAAAATTAATAGTGAAAAATCAGTGAAACGATCTGCTTTGTGCAGAGGACTACTTGTGTTCAGTTACTCATTTCTTATCACATGCACGTCTTGACCTGGAAAACACTTGTGCAAGCGCAAAACGACACATGGACAAGCAAAAACTTGTTTTCTTAATAGAAGTACAAGAGGATGCTCTTGTAAGTAATGCGCTGGGATTTAAAATCTGAATTAAGTAAAACTATTGATTTTAGTCATTTATTAGAAACACGATTAATTAGAACTTGAGGATTTAAGAGAAAATCAAGCAAAGGCAAATAGATAGTGTTTGAAACCACCAAACTGGCAATTTTTAATTCTGCCTTTTGTCACACACAGTTGATTTGTTTCATGTGATAAATTTAATACATATTTGGCTTTTAAAAAATAGAACTTATTCATGTGCCATAAACTGTACATGTGAGTAGAAACCCAAGCATTTCCAAGGTTAATCTAAATCCATTTAATCTTCTTTTGAGATATTTCCTGGAGATTCAGCCTCTGAATGAGAAACATTCRATTATTAATTCTCTATTCCGATCAGAAAATTTGATCCAGAAATAACACATTGACGTGTTAATACTGTGGGGTTTTTTTTGTTTGTTTTGATTTGTTTTTAACCCACAACTTCAGATCTTAGATATGTTAAATACAGAGGGAGATGTAGATACATATTTGAATGGGAACAGAAACAGAATGACTAAAAACTTCAAACTTCTCAAATGTAATTCTGCCAAATTACCAGGAAATGCGTACTGCTTCTCCTAATGAGTTCCTAAAAAAAAAGAAGAAAAACATTAATTGAAAATGTAGTTTCCAGAAGAGRCGGAAGAAGGATGGTTATCTGTCATTTAAAGTGTGGAGCAATGAGGTGTCCAGAAATAACTAGAGCATCAAAGCATTTTGCTTGGCACAAATTCTAGTTGTGCCTCTATGTAAAGATTGTAAAGAAAGAGCAGTCTCTTTCTTTATTTCTTCTGAATCAAAGTTTCATTTTTCCTGGTTCTTTTTAATGGAAGCCCAAGTGTAAATGCTGATTCTTCATATCCACTAACTCTTTAATTTTACCCTTAGCCATGTTTTCTAAAACAAAAAAAGCAAAACAATAAATCCTAGACCTTAAGGTATCAATTTCTCTTCAGTCAGTTAAGCACTAGGGAAAAATGCACTCAGAAGAGGTTATGTGGAGGACCATAGCCTAGATTCGACCACCAACAACAGTTTTAACCTTCATAAATTTATTTCCTGACATGTCTTCACTTTTTTGGTAGATAGAGAAGTGTTTGTGCCAAGTGCTGCTTACTGCCTCGGTGCGGGTGGGAAGGATCATGTGCTGCAGGCTCTGCCATGCACGGCCAGGCTGCAGAAACTCTATCAGGGCATGACAGCCTTAAAACCTGTGCACCTGTGGAAACAGGCAGTGGAAAAAGGCTTGTTTTACACGTGTGTCTCATTCCCTCTGTAGCCTGATAGCCTTGTAACGTTACTGGCTGTGGTATTTATACTAATGTAGGCAATACTTTTGCTTTCTGGTGGTGAAACCATTTCAAAATGTACCGTGTGAATGTGTTSCTCATATCTTAGGTAGATACCCTGTGAAATCAGAGTGCTGCTTGAGATGAGTCCCTTTCCCTCTGCTTCTATTCTCAGCATCATTCAACGCAGAGGACACCAAGCAACGGCATTGCCGGGTAGCTGTGAGCTCTTCACTTCTCACAGGGGCTTTTCTCCACCAAAGTTGGATCGTGAGTTGTCGCAGCAGTTTCAGATAGCCACAATTTTCTTTAAATTTCATAAATATAGAAGAAAAGCCCTATTTCTAATTCAGTTTTAAAGTGGAAAATTGTGTGGTTACTGAGATCCACCAGCAATGTATCTCTGCTGCCTGGTTTTACAGGGCTTTATTTCTGTTGCCCGCTTCTTGCCTTGGCAGTGTTATGCATACATTCCTTCAAAGGGGTTTTATTCCTGAGGAATGACTAGTGCATAGTCAGCTACCAGACAGCTTCAATCTACAAAAGTGATGTCTTTAGAACAACTGTAACTAAAAAGTGAATATTAAGTCGTTTGCTCCCTGGGCCTAAACACAAAGCTCTATTAGGTACCCATACCTAATGACTGCCTCGCATCCATTGTGTTACACAAATACCATTTTTCTCTGTTTTCTCTGGCTTGCCAGAGCCTCATGCCACCTAGAATTAAACAAAAGATGAAATTGCGACGCTAAATTCAAAGTTTATATTTGAATTTATATTTTAACTATGTCCAGTTGCCAGGAGGCCGCAGGCAGCCGTTCYCCACTTTCTGGCATGAAAAGGTTGAGATGAGCCTGAACGAGAAGAGCAGGAGCAGGATCATTTAGCAATGGCATCAAGGCAGAGAGGAGAGGGAGAGGTGCTACTTTGGGTCCAGCACGGTGCCCACTGAGAAGGAGAATTGGCCTCCTCAAGCTGAGCCCAAGCCCCACTGCGAGACGCCTCTTGGTGCTTTCCCCACCCTCTCCCCCACCTTCTGTTATCTTCCATGCCATCAAAAATCCGCCTGACACAAACTAAAACAGGGAAAATACCGGTGTCGAAAATGCACGTGATTGCTTGTATGGGCAGTAGGACACACAAGTAAATGGCTTTGCTTAGCAAGGGGAGGGAGAGAATGTTGTTCTTCATCCTCTGTGCTCAGACAAGCTTATTCATTATAATTATTTTTATTTTCTGCTTCTCTTAGTAAAATTTGTTATTCCATGATTTATTTTAATAGTTTTCTCTGAAGACCTGTCATTTAAAACACAGAAGTTGTGTTCTGTTTATCAGAGAAGATCCTCAGGGTATGTTAATTCTTTTTCCTTTTCATCTAGGCTCGGAACATGCAAGACGTTTACGTTTGCAGTTTCAGCAAGGTGCAGAGTTTACTTTTATCTAGTGTTCAGAGCAGCTTCATCCTTCAGTGTGGTTAGCAGCTTCTGCTGAGGTGCGTCTGTGCTGCCACAGCAAGTGATCAGGTGACAGATGAGTTTTCGCAGCTGGCAGAGCGTTATCAAGGCTTCTCTTTCCCGGGGTGCCTGTGGCTGCAGGAGGCAGCGCCCAGCTGCATTACTTCCATGCACTCAAATTGCAGGAACTTGCTCCATAGAAGGCACCCTGATTTTCTGAGGGATCTATAGCTTTGCTATCAAGCACTTTCTTTTTGTCAATATTCATAGTTTTAGGAAGTCAGATAGGATGCCACTTTGTGTTTATGTTTACTATTTAAGAAAACAACCACATCCAACACATGACACTGCTTTTTCCGATACCTACAGAGAGACCGAGCATTAAAGTCCAGACGAGTTACAAATAGTCTGAAACAACTCCACCACCAACAAAATTCCTGCAGGAAAAAAAAAAAAAAGTGTGTTTTTTTTTTTTTTTTTTGTTTAAAGAATACTCACGTACCCAGGCAAACATGCACATACACCTGAATTCAAAATCACCTTTCTTACTAAGTCTAAAAGAAAAGACATCCTTGTGTCATATCCCTAACCAGCTGTGCCTAGTCAAACGAGTACCAGAAACGTGTCCATTCTGTTCCCTTTCCCTCTGAGGAGCAAGCTATAAATCATAGTAATGATCATGCAGCGCACATATGATTAAGAAATATAAAGTCAAACTCATTTCCAAAAGAAAAGGAGTTTTACACTCATCTCCCATTTATCCATAACAAAAGCAGGAGGAAATCATGTCATTTGATGTGCTGTATTTCAAATACAGAAGATTTCATGGCATTTTAATTTTTTATTTTAAACAATAATTTGTTATCGTGTTTTCATATTGATACATTCACTACTTCTTTACAAAAGCAACGAGTGCTGTTAAGTGTTGTGTTGGTGTATCTGCAACTTCTCAGTCTCTCACAGATGGCAAAATCTTCTGCTAAAAATGTTCAAACTGGCAGCTCACATTTATGCACCTCCTCACCCTCATTTCTTTAAGAAAATGGCATGGAACAAATAAGTAAGAAGAAAGAAATTAAATCAGTGTTAAAATATTATCTGTTTCTAAGATGAATGACTTGTGCCCTTACTCCTCAGGCCTACATTTAAGCCAGTGAAACCTCTCACATTGAAACAATCCTGAATTAAGTATTAGTCCTCCCTCTTTTGTGATTTTTTTTGTTTGCCTATTTTCTCTTTAAAAAGAAAAAAAAAAAGGGTGACCATACCTAGCCATTTTCTCGAAGTATCTGATGAATTCTTATGCAACTTGCTGACAAAGATGCTACCATGGCACATATCTGTTATATGATACAATATAACAACTGAGGAGCGCGTGCAWATAGAATAATGTATATGCTAAAAGACTGACTGAGAGGAAGCAAATCCCGACCTTCATGGTAGGCCTAAGCACCAGGTAAAACTTGGYAGGTAGAGGTGGTACTTGAACACTGAGCTGTTCAGAAAATACAGAGTGATGTGTTTTTTGAAGGAACTTTGAGTGCTGAACTTGAGTGAACTAAGCAGAGTATCCAGAAGCAAAGACAGTGTGCTTGAAATTGAACTGAAGTGACTCAAATTGCTGCACAGAGCCATAAAAGGCTTTTGTGGTGTTAARAGTAACAGATAGAGGGATCTGTGCACAGTTCACTTTGTGTATTTGAATCACAGGTGACACTGTTTTGACGTAGTTTTCCCTGGCAATAAAATGTGCCCTTTTTATAAGTTATTTTGCAAAATATCTCAAAAATTTTCTGTAATATTCAGGTATTCCCAGGGAATTATTTGCTTTAAATGTGCTGTCTTAGGAGACAGCAAGCTGAAGCTATGGGGAAGAGTCACGGTGTTTAACAGCAACTTGATGCATTTAGCAGCTAGGTCTCAAACCTATTTCTGAGAAATGGAGTGAAGCTGAGAACCCTTCAGGCCATAGTGTGCCTGAGATGGGCAAAACCTGGCCACTGCTCAAACACAGAAATGCATGATTTGTAGAAAAATACATCGAATAAGTAACCAAAGCAGAACGCCCTTGGCACTGCTGGAATATATGTTGAAAACCGTGGGGAGACTCTAGCAACATTAGGTGCGGACTTAAAACATCAAGCAAAATGAGRCAGGCACAAGTACACTCAGTGTTACTCCGTGGTTGACTTTTCTCATACGTTAAGAAAAAGCTCAGTCTTTTAGTATGGCACTTTTAAAAGCTGTAGCTACACAAATGTATCAGCCTGCTTGCTAATGACACTGTTCTTGTCAAATATTTGAAAGAATGGTGTCTCCTGGATCCCGTGAAGGTAAACTTGCTTTGGTTATTCCATCCCTATCTGGGATTTCATCTGACCAGTGCAGACGTCTCGTACATTGGATGTAGCCATTTACATCTGAGCAAATCACCCAGGCTCCCTTTATAGCAGCAAAGAGAACAAGCGCTCCCAGAATGTGATTCATCTCATCTAAAATAGGTCAGATGAAGTGGAGCCTGAAAGCAGCTGGTTTCCTTCATTGACTGTAAAGGCAGCAGCGTAGGGCGCGTGGCTGGGGTGTAGGTATCTACACCAAGAAGTGCGGTGAGATGAATCCCTCACCAAAAGATGAATCATGAGAGCTTTCTGAGGATGGTGTCATATTTATTTGTGTTTTCCTGGTAATGTTTAACTACAGGAGTATAGAGTGATACTTGTTTAGATCCATAACTGCTACCCATATAATTTAAACTAGAATATGAAAGTATTGATGTTTTTGTTCTTGCTGTGACTGATGTGAATAAAACTCAGAGATACACACTCCAAAGGGTGGAATAATGTCGCTGTATTCTAGCAGCTTAGCTCATTTGTCCCCGCACGTCAATGAATCTGATTCAGCAGGTTAAGTGCACCTTTCCACTTACTGATTAGCATGAAATTTGTGCAAGGCAGCCTGATCAAAATAAGAGCCAGCAGAGGCTGCTCCCTGCCTTGATTTTGCTGAACTATCAAGATTAAATTAGATAAATGTGTTAAATTAACAGAAGAGCTGCTGTGTTTCAGGAGAGCCCTGAGCTTGCTAAGGAACCGAAGAGGTGAAGCTTGTTGGATGGCCGGGTATTTGACTCAGGCAGGAAATGTTGTTCAATACAGAGCTGTAAATGGAAGCAGAGCTCTGGTAGCACAGAAGGTTTTGGAAAGGTTCACGCTGAAAGGTTGTGCTTTAATGAAAAAGTCAYGCAGATTAAGAACTGGATGTGATGTATTAGAGTTACTGGCTCTGAAYTGTGAATGAATTCTGCTAATCACTATGGAATCTTAATTGCCAGACCATTGATTACCTGCTGTCATTTAATTGGGTTTGGAGAAGATTGCTAAATATAATAAAGCATCCTGTGTAGGATTTGATCAGTATGAAGAAAAACTGACAGGGTAGTATTAAGAATTCTGGAATGAATTTGCATGAACTGTAAGGGGAATAAAGCTGAGCAAAAAAGCATTAGAGGAATGAAAAATTCCTGGGAGGTGTAATGTCACACACATCCATTTCCAGCCTCATCAGGGGTCTTCAGGCACAGCTGAATAGAGTGTAAAAATTGCCAGGATTATTTTTATGTAATGACCTATAGAACCTAGTTGATGTTTAGAGACTTACTGAGTAGCCTTGCTGTCATTTGTAGCAGTGCCCCACACTTCTTCGATTACCAGAGGATGGTGTTTATTCAGCATGTCTACTTTTGCTGGTAGCTGATGCCCTAAGTCAGTGTCACCACAGTGAACTTTGCCGTGTTAACCTGAATGAGGCAGTAGAAAGACCTCAGAAAGSTGGCAAGTCTGTTCTCTTAATAAGTTGTTAATAAACAAGTCACTATTATTTTAGCTTTGGGGATAACCCTGCAATATGATTCTAGGGTAGTTACTGAGTACAGAAGAGCTCTGTTGATGAGTAATTAGTTTCAATCAAAACTAGTGGTGAAAAGTATTGTCGTTACTATTTGTCTCCTAAATCAGAGGATAGAATATTTATTTTAAGGACTGTGTATCAACAGTTCATTCCTTCTTGGACTGTCACGAGAGGCAGATTAGGTGCTAGTAGATATACAGTAGCTTACCCTTTCCCAGTGTAAAAAAACACAAGTACATTTCTTTTCAAGAGCTACTGTGATAATAAAAACAAAGTAGCCTGAAAAAGTAATTTTCCATTAATAACTTTTAACCTATTGATTAAATTGAAATGAACTTAAATACTGCCCCAAATTTATCATAATGAAACCACACACTGGACAACCTCCATATAGTGCTAGAAACTGGTCTTCCCACTCATAACAGAATTGTGAAAGCACCATCTCGTTCAGAGCAGCCAGTCTTCTTTTAGTAATGTGTGTCTTCAGAATTTGCTTTGCAACTGTAAGCTTCAGATCTCACAGCAACTAATTGCTGAGTTGCAAACTATTGGGAATAATATTTATTTTTCAAACCAGCAAACAAATTAAACTCAGATCAGTCCACATTGTGTATTGTGAAGTATGTGAAAATACATGGGCAAGTGAAGACAAAACATTGTAACAGAACATAGGGATGAAGAACAGAGTGATAATGAAGCACGATGACCTTTCTCTTTAGTTACTCTGTGCTGTGTGGCTACGTAGCAATTCTGTTTCGTTCGGCGTTGCTGGCGAACGCGCTGGTTTTATCACAGTGTCATATCTTGCTAGTTCTGTGTTTGAGCAATTTCTCTCCTTAAGCTTTGTCTGGTAACCTCCTGCTTGTGTTCCCATTAGGAATGCAAATGAAAATGCAAATAGGAATGAATGAAAATGAAAAATGAAAATAGGAATATAAAAAGAACATTTGAAATTAGATTTCTTCTTTTCTGAAAGCCATGCTTTCGATGAATGCACTTGATAAAATGCGTTCCACCTGTTGCCCCCTGCCTTTTTTCCTCCACTGATCAGGTGGCCTGCCGTGCTGAAGCCTTCTTGTTACATGAAATGCTGCAGGCAACCATGACGATATAAAAACAAAAAGGGAAGCGAATATTAAACAGGATAGGAGAGAAAGGAACTGTGTAGGTGTGTGAGGAAATCAGAATAAAGCGGCGAAAGGTTAAAGTGTGGTTAGAGTTGGGTATAACAAGAAGGGGAATAAAAGCGCACGCTCCTTTTGAATTTTGTGCATCATAGAGCAGAGAAGGAATAATTTTATCCTCATCTTTACACTAAAATCTTCACACTTCCCACTAAAATCTGTGGGATATGAATGAGGGAAACGATTTACTTTAATCTCAGTAGCATGAGTTTAATGTTAATATAATGGAGTTTTTTCTGTGGAAAGAGTGATTTGAGGAAAATGAAGTTTTGTTTAAAAAAAATCATTGGGTAAAGGAAGGAAAAATCAGAAATAAAGAGAGGCCGGTATGTTTCCTTTCCTTGACGACATGTCACTGTTTTTAACAGCATTACAGGTTTGTTTTGTAAGTGTGTATGTGTGTGCATGTGGGCTTGTAACACACACACAAAACTGGCGATGAATTTGCACTTTCCACRGTGTGTGAGCAAAGGCTATTTAAGACAATTCCTTGGTGGTAACTTCTAAACTTCAGACAGAGCTGATTCCTTAATACCAGTTCATAAAGGAGACTTTGAGGCAAAGAAGAGTATCCCAAGTGAGGAATATCAGCCCTTCCGAAATCCGTGGCAGTTCTCTAGTTGGTTTACAGGGGTGGATTCCCTGCTGTRTGCTGCTTTTTTCATTTTAAGTTCATTTTAAATTTAAAATCTTTCTTGTTGCCGGTCATATCACTATTTTGTGCAGGCTCTTCAGTTTTAGGTGGAGCTCACCTTGTGTTAGAGGTCGCCTCTATTCCTCTGCATTTATTCAAATTCACTTTTCAAGTGCTCATTCAAGGCTCCCTGTCAGACTTATTAATGAAAATAAATACAGCCTATTTCATGAGGTCATATTTTATACATTCATGTTGATATATTTTTAGTCTGCTCAGAATCTTCTTTGTTCCTTATAAACAGCTGTATTTTGTTCCTGACAAAACATCAGCTTGTAACACACAGCTTTGGCCCTGTGAAGCTGCTTCATGTTCATTCAGGAATTTCTATCCCATCGTGCTCTTTATCACTCAGTATTTTGTCTCCTGTGAGCAACGTCCCACAAGTCCTTGCCAAATTGGGTCAAGCTGTGGGCACGATTGTGACAAGAGAAAGCAATCTCTGAAAGAAGCCACCTATTGTTAGCAGAGACGATAGGTGAATAATAATCAAAGCAAGAACTTGGGTAACAGCATTCATGCACGTTTAGCATATTGAATGAATCTGGAAACGTGGAAAATTAGAATGCTTTGGGGCTATTGTGAWTTTTGTTTACTGCAAACCACTTATGCACAAAACTAAGTAATCTGTTTTTGGCAAATGGCAATTTAGTGCCCAATTTTGCAATGCCRTTTAGTATGCAAAACATACTGACTCCCATTGATTTCATGCCAGAGTCCTGGAATGGAATATAAATTTACCATATGTATCGTAACAATCTTTGCTTTAGAAGCAATTAATTTTCCTCTGGGGTCTGATCCACGCCTTAGGGAAATATTTAAATGTGTGCTTAATTCTTTCTGATTGATGAATCTGCCTAAAATTATCTGTGGTCCCTTGTGATTCAGAAATAGATTTCTCAGTCAGGACAAACTGAATATACTTCAATTCAGGCAAACAGCAGAGGTGGAAAGCTGCTCAGAGTGCTGTGAAACAGTAACTACGCTGGTGACAGGGAAAGGCAGTTCTAAACTTGTCTGAACAAGGACCAGAGCAGTTTAATTTAGAGTATCTGAAAAACTCTCACATATCACATTAACTTCAACGGCTTCAACTGATATATTGTGTTAGGCAGTTGAAGGTTCTTCACRAGAAATCTTACTGCTGTGTGCAGCCAGACATACCAGCTTGTACCGACTGCTATTAATGACCACGAAGTSTGGGGAACTACAAATCCTTCTTGCATGGGTGGAAGATACAACCTTTGTAAAAGAAATTCCAAGGTAAATCACTGGGTAGTTTTGAGTTCATCATAACCTTGCATAACCAAGAAGATTAAAAACTCTTATTTGCTTACTGCATCATGTTTTACGTAGTGCATCCCCCTGCCTTTGCCGTGCTTCGCAAACTTGCTGAAATGTCTACTTACCCCTTGCTATTTAAATCTGAAACCCAYCCTCTTTGACCTATTAGCTGTCATCAATTGTGTTCTTCTTTCTAAAATTTAATTCTCCTTTGGTTTCCATTACCTTATTCTTTCCCAGAGATCCTTTTTGTTTTCTGATCAGCACTTCAGCAAGTGCTTTGTGAGGGTCTTTCTTGATATAGTCCCACACCATCTCTCTGTGTTAGCAAGTGCACCCACCGTCAGCTGCTCTCTCTCTGTGTACATGACTCACAAATCTTCATTGAGTCAGGCTTTCTCCTGACTTGAGCAAGAGCACATCAGCAAAGCAAATAAGGGAGTGCTGAGGACATTACGTGCACTGTGTGGCAGGGAGGGGGATGATTTCAGACTAGCTTTGACCTGCTGACATGGACTGAATACCCACTCGCAGTTGAAGCACGTTATGTACACCCTTGGTGCCCATACGTAGGGTTAGTTTCCACTGAAAGGAGTCTATCCAGGTCATGAACTCCAAGAACTAATCTGTGATGCACACCAAAGCTCAGTGAGTGGAAAGAGTTGGAAAATTCACTTCCAAAGCATGCTTGTGGTATAAACTAAAATGTATATGTAAATGCACTATTAACTGTCATCTGAAGTGGACATAACTGAAATAGAATTGTTCATCCTTGATGACCGTTCTATTTCCTCTTTCGCTGGTGTCCTCTTGTGACCTTAGAGATCCAGCATTCATCTCCAGTCTGTCATGACTTTGAATCTCAGTTATTCAGAATGCATTTCTTTGGCCTTAGAGATGACCTTACTTCTCTCATAGCCATCAAAGATAGTTCTGCAAAGCTCCTTTTTCAGATTTCTAGAAGATGTCAATCATCTAGAAAGATTATAAAGCTGTTCTTGCATTATAAAGCTGTTATTTGGATAGTTTGTCCATATTCCATTAAACCTGAGCTGCTGATCTTCATTTTCAAAATCTTTTACAGCTTGTGTTCACAATATTTATCATTTTCATTCTCACATCCCTTTGGCTATCACTTTTGAAGTTTTCTAAGGTGGTCCTATTGTCTTTTCGAGCCACTCTGCCTCTTTCAACTTAACTTGTAAGCTTTTCAAGGCATCATTTTCACATTCCTAGGACCAATGCAGGTGGATAATAATTATTTTGCTATAAATACAAATATGTGATTATACCTGTACTTCTATTGCAGCTCATGTGTATCATCTTTTTTTTCCATTTCCAGAAAGCTACTGATGTCTTGGTTATTTAAGACTTCTGGTCAGCATAGCTCAACCGCAAGGCAAGGATTGTAAGAACTCTTTCGATAGCATACRCTTCCAGTGGCAAAAATTACAATCTTGTCATTGGAAAGTAGCATTGAACAACAGCTTTGCCAAGTTCAACTGTATCAGCAAATTTATAGGAAAGATGTAAGGTAGCAGTAAATGACAAAGCAGAAGAAAATCCTGTGTTGAGCTGTTACCATTCTGAGAACAGCCTAGGATGCATCTCGCTCACTTGGCTCTTGCAAGCAAGTCGGTGCCTCTCTTGCCTGACCCGGGTAGTCTGTCCCGAAACGGTTCAGCATATTTGTGCCGCTGTTCCCTAACCGTAGAATATCATCAGACATCTCGTGTTTCTCTATTCTTTTATGTACGTATTTTAGCAATAACGTAGGAACTAGCTTTTCATTATTATTTGTTACAGTTGAAAAATATCGTGAGCCCGAGATTATGGGCTGTATTCGACTGCACCAGATTCGCAGTCATCACTCACAGTGAGTGCTCACTTAAGCCCTCTGCACTGCTCTTCAGAGACACTGAGATCTGGCTGTTGACAATATACAGGTGCTTAAGGAGAGTTTAGTCCCCTGAAATACTGCTCCATGCAATTCCTACAGGATTTATGAAGCATATAAGGAAATTTAACGTGGGTTTCCAAAGGGCTGGGCAAGAGCTTTAGACATTTCCTCTTCCCTAACAGATTTTCTTTTTTCCCCCTAGCAGACTGTTACTTACTACTTACAGATTTTCTGTATCAATAATTTAGACTTAGGTTTACAAGAGAAGAAGATCAAATATTTTTATGAGGAAAAGATCAAAGGTTTTTATTAGGCTTTGTCATAAGGACTCAGCTTAATTCTTTCAGACTTTCAGAAAGAAGGCCTTGTATTATTTCTGTACAGCTTTCTCTTATGCAGAAAAATAAGAAATATCTTAGGTTTACTAGTGTAGATTAACTGCTTTGAACTAGTAGTTTTCAAAATGTTCGCAGCTCAGAATATACATTTGTGTGTGTGTGTGTGTATCCTTACATAAAATGACTGTTTGTCCGTATTTAAGGACTAAGCAGCAGTGTTGGTGCATATCTGACGCTGGTATGACATATGTATGAATACAGTAGATATTGTTAAAGCTGATTGTAAATTCAAAATGATCATTACTGGGCCCCGTTTGGTCATTTATTAGCAATTGTTCCCCTTACAGCCTCTCTTTATACTGGTCTTAGTTCCCTTTTTTTTTTTTTTTTTTTCCCCACTCAGATGTGGCAAGAGCAATTGAATTACTGGAGAAACTGCAAGAATCTGGAGAAGTACCAGTGCACAAACTACAGTCCCTAAAGAAAGTGCTGCAGAGTGAGTTTTGTACAGCTATCAGAGAGGTATGCAATGGAGATTTTTAGCCATTTCTAGAATGCCATCCACAGCCTTAGGAGGAAAAATGGACTTGCTTCCCAGTGCTGGAGATGGCAGTACCTTGTGTAAAGAAAGGATGATGCACCTGAGATGTATCTCCAACTGCCTGTGTGCTACCGGGCAAATACTGAAGTTAATGAAAAGCAGAAACAGAACAATTGCATCAGCAGGGCCTCAAGCCTGTGGCAATTGGCCTTGCTAAGAAAAAGGGGTGATTAATTAGTACTTTATTTCTGTTCATGCTGTTTGGGGGTTGGGGCTAACCTGTTCAGCATTCTACTGGGCTGCAGGGATAGACACGTTGGGTCAGTGCAAGCTAAAGTGGGTCTTCTTTGAACGCAGATATGTGATATAGATGGGCTGATAAAATCAGAGTGCCTTGAAACGTAAATGATGTGAGCCCTGAAGTGAAATTGGTAAATGAAGCTAATAGGAATCTTGCAGTTTAATTCAATGGTCAAGCGCCAGTGGGTCTCACTGCACGTATCCAATTCTTATCAGATTGATAAGAATTGTGATCCTTATTCTCCAAGCCGTGGTCAGGGAACTTCYGAGCTCTGCCCAACAAGAGACAGTAAGTGATGGCTGTCTCCTTCCAGACATGCCAGGATTCCCATCCCCACAAACAGTAGCTTTAAAACCATTAAATTTTAAATACTTCTCTGAGCTGATTCTTGGAGAGAAGCTGTCCAAGCTAATGTTGTGTCAGACTTTTTGCTTACTAAACTGAATACTAAACTGAATACTCAGCACACCAGACTGAGGTGATTCTAACACCCTAATGGAGGCAACAACTTTTCACCAGAAATTCTGTAACAACTTCTGTTTTGGTTGATTTGTCTAAGGCCTGAAACTAATATTCCTTCCCTAAAATCGATAGGAAATCTATTGTTACCTCAGTGGTAGCAGGATTGAACAGGATAACTGATGGAGCAGGATAATTCGCCGCCAGCAGCACATTGATTGAATAGACAGCTGGGTGAAGGGAAGGAAGAAAGAACAGACATTAATAAGCAGAATGCAACACACTCTTTTTTATGGAATATATTCTTCAATGTGAGGAACTGAGAGAGGTTTCTACTTAATTAGATGGCAGTTGTGTAGGCTTTTTAAAGGGAATACTGTTCCATCACAGTAAATAATGGTACTATGTGCCCTGAAAAGCTGATACTCTGACTAGTCCTTTCATTTAAACAACTAAATGCTTCTTTAATTGACCACAGAGCATTGAAGAGTCATTTTTCTTCAGAGCCACTCAAATTGTGAAGAGGAATTTTCTGTCTCTGCAGCATCACCAGAGAAATCTTAACAAATGGATGTTCATCTCTGAAAAATATTCTTAATAGGAGCAAATGCCTAGTTTTTAGAAAAAGGTACAGAGCCCAGGAAGAGGAAAACGACTTGTATTCTCAGTCTAGTGAACTGAAAGCAGATTTTGACAATATCCTTTCAGTGGGCACAGCGAGTGTTGTGTGAACACAACCTGCACATGACAGATAATCTAATTGCTATGACTGCCTTGTAAGAAATAGCTGTCACTGTAAGAAGTTTCTAATTATTTGTTTAACAGAAGCTGGCTGGTGATGATGAGCRTTTAGGTCAGTTGCACCAACTTGCTAAACAGAGAGATTTGTTTATTTTAATATCCTTAGTGTATCACTGTTCATGAATAAAATTCTACTATTGTTTTCTTATTAATGCCATTCTTGACTATATATGTAAAGATTTCTTTGACGAAATCTTCAAATGTGTAAGGCTTAATGGCAACCGTTAGGGTGGGAAGGAGAATCGACACATATACATTGCCAGTACTTAAGGTTGTTCAATATACAGCTCCTCTTTTCAGTTACTTACTCTAAGTCCTTGGCGAATGCTTAGACTATGATTTTGTTGTTTTTCTAGTTTAAAAATTCCAGAAAAACCTTTCTCCCATCTCTTAGAAACCTTTCAGAAAATGTATGGAATTTTTTGCTATGTTAAATTGTTAGATTTCTCCAGGCATTGCAGAAGGGTCTGGAAAGATATCTGAGCTGGGTCATGGTCAGGGAGGTCCTTCCTGTGTGGTCTTCATGTACCCCTGGATTTTATGAGAAACTGGTAGCTACATTTGTGAGCAATACAGTCTTTTCTAGGAAGCAGAAGCTGGCCAGAAAATTGCCTGCCACTGCCCTCCCAGCTGTTGATCTTTTTTCTTGGGCACAAGACATAGTTTTTTGTTCCCTTATTTTATTTTACGAGCACCTACCCAGAATAGAGGAGAAAAGCTGACCCTATAAGAGAAGGCACAGCAGGTTRGGAGTAATGCTGGAGTTGCTTGGAACACAGGAGGTTTCTGGAGAAAGCAGTGAAGTAGAGAGGGTATCAGCATGAGGCTGATGTAAGTGACCCTGGATGAAGAGCTGTGAGGAGTTTTGTACTGGCAGGCAAATTCTGGAAGGGGCTGCTGCTGCTCTGGGTATGCAGAGGTGCAGATGGGAAACAGGAGGTGTACGTCGTGGCCTGCAAGATCTGAATCTAGCTTCCTTTTATCAGAAAATCACGTTAGGCTGGTTAAGGCTGACCCTTGTAGTCCTTTAAGTTCCATAACGGATGAGCTTWCCAAAATATTTTTCTGTTGTAGTTGAAGTTATGGACTCTGAACTGTCCAGTGAGTTTKATTGTTAGAATCTGTCCTGGAGAAATTCAGTGTTAGGCAGTGTCTTTTATGATCTAATATCTGCMATATTTTGTTAGATGATACACATTCTAATCTAATGTGTTGGAATCTATTAAATGGCAGTAATTAATTGTATTAGTAATTGTAATTAATTAGTAAGTGTAATAATCAGTAATTGTATTAATAAACTTTCTTGAACTTCAAGCTGGGAAATCAATCTTCTCATTGAAATCCCCAAATACCTTGTAGTGATAGAATCTTTTAATAATGACTAAGTGAATGAAGTCACTTTAAGATAGAAGAACTATGGCATTTTTCTAAGACGCTGTGTCAGGAAAGGGTAATTAAAGGTACTCACTCAGTACCACCAGTTGRTGCCTTCTGTAGGACACTGGGAAGGCAACTGCATTAACTCTGGAAATAATGGAAGTAGGTTAAGTATAATCTGGCCTCAGATACTTTCTTTTCCCTTGAAGCCCAAGCCTTCCTTAGCTCCATCACATACACCAGAAGTCAAGTCAACCCAAGTTTGGTCATATTAAAATGTACTTTTAAAGCAGTTTATAATTGCATGACCAAATGACCCGTTCGAAAAGCTCCCTAGGTGCAGACAAATTAATTAGCCTTTTATCTAGACCTGTCCCTTGGCAAAAGATTATTTTTATTATTATAAATTTTATTATTATTTATAAAAAGATATTTTTATTATTGGGCCAAAGCTGATGGCATATTGTAGTCTTCTGATTGCTGCAGATTACTAGGAAAGATGAAGTGGAAGCTGCTAAAGGGAGTGGGTGATTGCGCTGCTGAGAGGGTGTGTGCATATGCAGCACGGAGGCAGGCAGCCCGAGCGGACGAAGTGAGTCCCTGGTCTGCCCTCAAGCCTCAAGGTGCCATAGGCAGAGAAGTTCAAATGCACAGCTGAGCCAAAACACACTAGCTCATCACCATACTGTGACCTGCCTTTGCGAGCAGGGCAATTTCATTTACTGTTAGCATCTGGGGATCAGTGCTGAAATGCCAGGAGAGTAATGACACAGGTTGAGAAACCCCTGCATCTTCTGAGGAATGGAAGTTTTCTTTTAAGTTGATTCTGTAAATTCTTTCTGTACAGTAAATAGCTGTATATAACCCAGATGTATCAGGCTTTCCTTCTGCCCTTCTCCATTTTCCATTTCAAGATTAATGGTTCTTTTTCTGCATGCATGTTATTTGAAATAAAACCTGACAGCTAAATATCAATAGTGAAATGAATCACTGTATTACATTTATCAGTATCAAATGTAATCAAATCAGAAAGTCTATATAAAAAGCTGGCATAGCAGTCAGAAGCACAAGAATATCCATTATTTTATTCTATTATCTTAGAACTGCTACCAAAATATCAGGTCATCAACCAACAGAATTTTTGCAAGATTGAGTCACTGGCAATCATTTCTTCAATGAAGAAGTAGTCAGCACAAAAATATACTACTGTTGTTGGATCTTTTGTGTGAAGTTTGTCTGTGGAAAAATGTGCTTTTTTTTTTTTTTTTTTTTTAATGTGAAGATAGTTTAATTTCTTCTTCTCTAACTTAAAACTCTTATGCTTACTATAAAATTATTTTATGGGCAGAACATCTTAAAAGTAATGAAGACCACTAGTGAGACTGAGGTACAAAAACAGAGCAGTGTTAAAAGACTGAGGAGGTCTTGATTCCCATCTGGTTATTTTGAGATATATTTGATTATAATATGTAATACTGAGAACATGGATTTACTGTTTGGTAGGATAGTTTAAGAAGCCTGTATTCTTTCACCGTATCTGGTGGGTATAATTGAATTCTTTAATTAATAGTGAATTATAGGGCATTATTAATGCACACATTTTCATGAGCTAATAGTCCCAATTACTAGAATCCCAGTACTGCTAATGCAGTGTATTGTTATCTGGTATTTTCTCCAAATGCCTATGTGTGCTTTATGTTATTGACCCTGATATCTGGCTTTCTGAATGTTAGGGAGACACACTGAGGTTGTGGGGTGGTGAAAGCTGACTCTAATGATATTATGCTTAGAAAATTCTGATACAGTAAATGACAGCAGGAAGCTGGCTGGAACCCATAGCTGTTCACCTCAGACACAAATCCTAACATTTTAATGTAATGCCTTTTAAATGGCTGTATGAAATGTAACAGTCTGGTTATTGGCTGGMCTCAGGTGAAACTTCTCATTAATTTCTTCCATTAAAATTATTCCTTTAGAATTTTAATGTAGGATTCCAAAAGGGATATAAAAGTGCTGGTTTTAATGTATTTCCAGAATTGCAAGATTGGTTTGTTCAGTTTACAGTATAATGCCCTTTCTCWGGCTCCCAGACCTAGCTTCTGAAAGCCACATGTCATTTTTTCTGCCTGATGAATCATATTTGCAGTAAAAATAGAGGTTCTGCAGGCCAAAAGCTGTTGGCAGAACCAGAATTTAAATTCTGCCTTCCATGACTTTCTTTTCAGTCCCAGGGGGCTAAATATTTGTTACAGGGAAGGAATAGAATTCCATTCAGTCTTCCATTTCCACAGTGCAAACTCATCTATTACAATAAATTAGAAGATGCTACTTTGAAAAATATATATATGTAAGTATAGGGAAGATTTAGAGCTAGGGATGTAATTCACAGCATGGAACTATGATTTAGGCTCAGTAGGAAGCCCTCTTTGAGGGCCCCCTTTACCCATGCRAATGAAAGTATTAGTAAGGATTAAGTAAAAGTGGTATATTGGACTTCTAATAAGATAATTAGTAAACAAAAGGACAAGGGGACAAATCTCAAGAGTGAAGCAAGCAAGATTTGCCTGTCAGCTCAGCTTTGTACCTCAGGTCACGAAGACAGTGTGATTATATTAGTGTGATGCCCATTAGGCTAGCTGGGAAGCAGTGTTCTTGTTAGGCTGGTCTGCTGCCCTGGGTTGCTCTTCCAGCTAATATCTTTCTCTGAGTTGCTGTGCTCTTGCTTCAGTAGTAGCAGTCTTGCAGTAGCAAATACAGATTTGTCCTCAAAAATATGAGGAACATAATTGCCTCCAGGTTTTTTTTTGCCAGCCAGCTTTTGCTTTTGTTAGGCAGCATTGAACATGTTTTAAGGAAGTTCATATTATTGCTGAAAATCTCTATGAGCTTGTATTTTTAGCACCTTTATTAACACAGGATAAATCAGCAATTTAAAACCACTGCTACCTTTTCAACCCTGAATGATCAAATATCACATAATTTAGAAAGTCAGGTTGGACCAAATTCATTAATATTTTCACATGCTTATGTGTGGATTAAATTGTACCTTTCATTAAAACTAGTGTTGCTGAAAATTAATTGCACCATTTTTGTATTTTTTTAGATACTGAGGTGGGTTCTCTTCTCAGTTGAACCAGTTCCCCTCAGTTCCCTGGTGGTACCATTTGCAAGAGCCTGACCCTTCACGTTTTCCATGCCCAGCACACCAAGCCTCTTCAAGAAACATGGCCTCTGTGCCACTGAAAGCCTTGAATTTCTGTCCTTAACGCTGGACATTTCCAGACTGCGCACGGGAGCTGTAAGAACCATGGAAGTTGAGAATGACAGATCCTTGTTTGGTCAAATCTGTGAGCACACAAGGTGCTCTGCAGGCACAGTGGCTGCGATTCGTCTTTCTTAATGTCCGAGTCAGCCAAAATTCTCTTTTTAATCAGTGGAGAGAAATAGGTACTTTCAAGGCATAATTAATCACACTAACTATGGACATCAACATTAGGATAAAGTGCACCTCCAAAGTGCCTCTTACACCTCCTCGACTACATATGCAGCCAATGCAGATAATAATTCATAAATGGTAGATACCAAATTTGGACACGAGTCCTGCTCAATGTGTCAGAGCAAAAGGTCATATAAAATAATGACTAAAAATTCTGCTAGATCAGTGCAGGCTCATCAGTCTTAGAAAAGGGCATTATTCAACTTCATTCAATCATGGTGTCAGTCTGCCCAAAGGGTAATTGTGAATTCCTGTAGTGATGCAGGGAGGGGAAGAGCTGTAAGGTTTTAACCTAAGGCAGGAGGCAGGGTGAAAAATGCGGCCTGCTTCTGTTTCCCCCATGCTGTATTAGGCATTTAGAAGGTTTGGAAGCTCAGAAAGGTTAGCAGTATAGGCAAATAATATTTTTTCTATAAAATTACCCTACTGTGTTCAAATATGTACTGTTTCTTAAAATCAATGTAACCAGAAATTATGCACATTTTGGAAAACAATGATGTTTCCTTTACCACTTTACCTGTCACAGAGGCTGAAGCAGGACACTGTTGCTTGCAAGCCCTGGATGGCCTGAATGAGGACTTTGGCAAYGGAGACCTTGTCGCTCGGCAGACGGCCTCCTTTAATGGCAACTACACGTATTAACCAAGCAGCCCCAGCATTATCAGAGAGGGGACTTTATGAAGTGAAGTCCCTGTGCAATTACTAAGTCCCCATGACTTCCATGCCTGCTCTGCTAGAGATTTAAAACAGCTGCTGTTGTCACTTTCTTTTTAGCCGCCTGCAGCTAAATACATTGATTTCACAGACGCAGTACCCCAGAATCTGGGGCTGCATCATGTCATTGATCTTTAATCAGTGCTCTCTCCCATTGCTTTTGAGTAAAGATAAATCATCAGAGTTGGCAGATGACTGTGTATCTTGCTGCATTTGTGCTCTGCTTGCTTAGCTGTGTTCACAAAAGAGGGGTATTTCAGTGCTGCAAGTCACCTGCAGCTTATAAAAGCAATTCAAAACCATGTCTTGTTTATCTAGGTTGATGTCCCCGTATTTACTACAATTCCTTAAGTTAGCGGTGCAGTGGTGATGTCCTTAGGTGTGTGCACAGCTGCAGTCACGTGTGTTACACACAGTCCCTGGGATGGAGCACTGGGATCGAGCCCCTCTGCATCTCTTTTTTTGCTTCACGTTACCACGTCACTTTATTGATGCAGGATCATATTTCATTACATAAAACAGGAATAAACAGAGTAGCCTTTGCTGCAGCCATCTCAAGTTGCTTCTTCTGCATGGAAGAAATCAGCAGCTATGTGAACTGCTGCGAAATCTTTTTTTTTTTTTGGTAGTTTGTGGGAAGCCACTGTAGCATCAGTGGATGGTTGCATCAGTGCATGAGGTTGCATTTCTGCCCTGATACTGTCTCGGTACCATCCTACTCCCACCTAACAGAATCACTGACGAGGCTTGAGATGTGCTCCTCCACCTCAGTTTTTAGATTGCACCTTTGAAAGGAAATGAATGGTTAAATCTATCTAAAAACTCTATTTCAGCTGGGGTTTGGGTTGTAGATGAAACAAGAAATACTAAAAGTTTTCTTTCTCCTTTCTTTCTCAGCTGGATGGGAGCATGTAGGAGTTTTTGTGGTTTTAGGGCTTAATAAGATAGAGAGCTTAGCGAAAGTAAAAGTAAAGTATAGTATAGCACAGGGCATAGAGCTTAGGGCATGGCGCTCGGAAGATCTCGCGATGTCACGGGAGTTAGGAGCATAATTAATTTATGCAGTTTACTGATAACCCCATGCCATACAAGGCGAAAAGTAGCCCCATTGGGCAGTAGGTGAGTCTCCACATTCAGCTGGAGTATATAGGCAGACTGAACTGCGCAATAAWCGCCATTTTGCCGCATCCCCCATAGTGATATCTGTGCTCTRGGGCCCTGGGGTGAGGACAACCCCAGGTCAGTCCAGCTAGCGAACAAGGCTTGCCGACCCCCATTGGCAACAGGAGCTCTTGAAATACTTTTGTGACTAGCTCAGCTTTGGTCACGCTTCATCCAGGCACTGGTTTCAACCAGACTTTGAAGCGTGGCTCTAGCTTACTGCAGCCCTTACAACTTAGCAAAAAAAAGCAGGAAACCAGTGTTTCTAGGTGCTCGTCATAYACCTGAACCCACAAGCAATTCACAGAGAGCTCTGAGACAAACTACAGAATCATGACCCAGGAACTGAGGTGATCTTCTGAGAATTACCTAGTCACCYGTGTGGCTGCCTCTGTAGCTGGTGCTGGATTGCAGTGGCCACCGCAAGAGACTTGCAGAGTTTTTCTGAAGTTTAGTGATTCCAAAGCACAGCACTGAGAGAACTATAACGTTATCTTCAAAGATGCTAAGTCATAGTTGCCATTGACTTCAAGCAAAGTGTAGAGCAGAATGGAAGGAACATGCAATATAAAATTACCCCAGTATTTTTTTTTATTGTTCCTAATATGAATAAGCTTTTTATTTGGAAGTCTATTTTAGATTATTTGTAAGAGGACATCAAGCAACTTCCCACTGGCTTCGGAGTGGCCTTTTAAGTCAGAATCTTCATTGTAGGAAAGTAAAGAGGACACTCTGAGGTCTCAAGTGTCCTAACAGGAACATTTCAGTTGGGGATATTTCAAGTGACTCATCCCGTATGTGTCAGTGCTCACACCGGAGCAGGGATGCGACTGCATGAATTTCCTGGTGCATCTGCTGTGTTCTTCTGTTAGCACAGAAGGGAGAAAGGGGATTCTGGCCCAGCCTGAAGCCCCTGTTGGGTTGTTTCTTGGACCAAGGCAGCCCTCGTCTGTCAAGAGCTCAAGCACAAAAGCTTTGCTCAGGTTTCTGAGGTACTATCAGAGTGAGGTCAATGCCATCCCCTTCCACACAACAAGACGATAAAGAGCTTGAGCAAATCGTATTTTAGGATTTTAACTGAAGCCTCCATAAAATGGTCCACCCTAAATTGAAATATTTTACCCTGACACTGATTATACTTCATTTATTTTAATGATGTTTTAGCCCTGTGCATTTTTTCCCTGCAGCCTGAGGACAGCTTAATAATGCATCACATTTCATGTATTTTTTTTTCACTCTGGCAAAACRGACCTAGTTTCCCCCATAACCTTTTCCTCCCGCAAAAGAAACATTTTAATAAAACATCCCCTAAGAAAACGCAAAAGCCAACATTTGTAATATTTTTTTCRTGTGTTCGGAAAGGAGAGCTGTCACATCCCCCGTGGCTGTTAAATGAGCCTGGGTTCATTTACGGGCTGGGGCTTTCAAAGGAACTGGCGAGGCTGCCGCGCGAGGCAGCTCGACGCGCGGCGCGGCCGCTCTCGCGCCTCTCACACCGGGGTGCGTTTGGCCCCGGCAGCGCGGGGGTTTTCCCGCCGCCAACACGCAGCTGCTCAGCCCGGCGCGGGGCCGTCGTCCCGCAGTGCCCGCAACCTTGGATGACCACAGCCTCGAGTGACCACAGCAGATCAGATATAAATAGCTCGGTAATACAGACTAGTTGTCAAAAAGCAGCTTCTCCTGTGGGTGGCTAAAATTCAGTCGCTGCAGGAAATAACTTATGTAACGCAGAGTTGGGGGAGGTGGTTCTAAGCGTCYTAATAGTTGGCATACCTTTCTCCAAAAGGTGTCTGTCGGCCRTTTCAACCTCACTCTGCTCATTAAGTATCCCTTTATTTTGTCTATTCTTAAGGCTGTATTTTGTTCAAAGATGGTGAGCACAGGGTACAGCGTGCAGGGTGTTTCCATGTGAGATCCCTAGTTCTGCTGTCGTTGGAATTAGCCAAGCGTATGGCACAGACCCCTAACAAAACAGGCGGTTGGGAGGCATTTGCCTGAACAACTGTGTTTATGAGGAGTCTTAAATGCRTTTTTACCTTGAAATTCCTGCATATGTAAGCAGTATACATGWTATTCATTTACAGTTTTATAAGATCGCCAACATCCCTTGCAAGGATTGCAATTCAGAAAGACAATCTCATCAAGTTGTTATTCTCCTTAGTCATTTAGATTACTCCCCTCTCTGTTTTTTTTCTTAACTAAGATAAAAGTAACTATTGCCGCTACAAAAAACAGTATCAAGATATTTATTCTTGAAATGTAAGCTGAAAAAAACCCTATTTTTCACCTTGGAACTGTTATCTCTTGGAYTATGGTTAGTGACTGTGTTTTAGTACAGTATCTTTGCCCAGTGATATGGTAGGCCTACAACCTGAATGCTAAAAATGCTGAAGTATCTTTGGGAGTCCATCAAGGTGCAAAAGTCAGTGCATCCACCTCCACACCCATCCAAATATACTGCAGTAAGAATGGAAAATTCAGGAAAGAGATTGTGAGAAAGGAAAAAAAGACCAAATATGAACAGGAAAATAGTAAAAAAAAAAAAAACAAGTAGAGGAAAAAGTAATGACCCTCTTGGTTTGTGCTGTGGGTAGAAGTTTGTCATTGGAAGAAAAGCAGCCCCTGGTACCGCAGGGCCAGGCAGCAGCTCTGCAGCGCAGCTGCACGGAGCCCCTTGCTGGCACAAGAGCACCTGCCTCTTGGGTCAGACGTGGGCTGAAGGTCTGAGAATCAGGTGCAGAATTTGGGAAGAGGGAAGAACAACAAGGGCAGCAGCTGGGCATTGTGACACCAAGGCGTGAACTCTTCTCAGGGTGGAAAGAGAAAACAGCAAGATCGTCCTATCCACTCAACATCTTGGAAGGCAGAAATATTTTCKTCTTCTTTTCCCGTAAGTGGAGCCAATTATGAAGATGGAGGATCAGGGTAGCTGATGTCAGAAGCATTATAATGAGGTGTAAGGAAATATTTCATAATTAAAATAGTGATCTTTCTCCTACACCTTAGCCTCAGTCCCAAAAAGATGAATACATATATGCTGTTCTGTTGACATGACTGCATAAATACAGCAAAGCCAATGCTTTTTTTTTTTTTTTTTTTAAGGACATTCTACCATTCCAGGTCTACATTTCAGTATACTGTGTCCTTGGTTTGCCGCCTGGTGTTACCTGGCCGCCTGGAATACTTGCTCACTGCTAGAGAATGTCTCTTCCCTCCTGATATCTAGACCCAGCTGTCCTAAAATCCATTGAGCATCATTATTATACTTAGAATTGCACTTAGACTTGCATAATATTTCATCAGGGAGAGGCTGAGTACCTCTTAAAGGAGTTAATGGAAAAGACTTTTTAATTAAACTAGTAACTTCTAGGATTCAGCAGAAGATGTGCTGCATTATTCAGCTTTTTRTCGAAGGCTTCTTGCAGCCACCTTGACAGAGCAGGCTGCTAAGTGCCCTATCCTTGGTGGACCTCCTCCTCAAGCCTCATATGGACCTTAGCAGCCAGCCCAGCACGTGCTGCTCTCTTACAGCTCCATGGGGAGTAGTTTCTGCTGAGAAACCAGCTCCCAAAGCAGCTGTCCGAGTTTCGTTCCTGTCCTGTAGTAACTGCAGCCTGGCTCTCCGGCCCCGCAGTGTGGGGATGAGGACCCCATCATAACATCACACGGGTGCCTGCTGCCCTGGCTCGCTAGAGCTCCTGCAGGAAGAGTAGCAACACAAGCGTCTCTCTGTGCCTGCAGGACCTCCTGTGGTACWAGGAGGTTTGTGTCCAAGATCAGATTTTCAGCTTGCAATTTCCTCCTTTGTGCTTCTCATACTTCTTGTGAGTGCCATGGGAGGAGAACGTTTGTGTCATGTTTGTGTCTGAGGATACTGCCTGCAGAAGTTGCAAAAGTTGAAGCTTTTATGAGTATTTCTTCATGAAAMTTTGCATTGTGTGCAGCGCATGAAAGTGAGAGCAAAGCTAAGTTTCTAGCTGCGGAGAGCAAATCCAGGCTGTGTGTACAGGCACCTCTGTGCCACGTGCTTTTACTTTGCCACCACTGAGCATGCAGAAGCTGACAATCTGGGTGGAAATCGTGGGAAGAAGAGTGTTTTATCCATCACCAGTTTACCTGACAGCTGCAGCGGTGCCTTCTGAAACACTGGCAGTGCACCCTGGCTCCAGCCCTACTCATGAACCTGTGGAAACTCTTTTCCCGGGCACCAGACCTTCAGCCTGTGCTTGGAGCCTGGAAGCAAATAATGTTATTAAACACCCATGTAGACTTTTAGACACTTCAAAAAGAAGCAACTGCACATGCAAAATTAGATATGTGGCAATTTTTTCAAAGTAGTAACATTTATTGTAGTTTTCTTCATCTCATTCAGTGCTCAAATTTATTTTTCTCTGTGATGGCAATGAAGGCCTCCTGGTTATATTCCTGCAATATTAATAGAAATAAAGGGGGGAMAGGAGGCAAGAAAGGCTGGGTAGCTATATTTTTCTTTTTGTTCTRTATTTATGGACAATTATTTTTAAAGTTAAATTAAACCTTTGACCTCTTGTTTATCTAAATATTTGCCAATATTTCTGTTGAAGGAAAGTTAAAATGGAAGCATTTGATACCCTTTTTTTGCACACTGAAATGACAAACCGAGTCATGATGCACTTCAGTGAATCTGATATAATCCAGGATGTCATTCTGAATGATTCAGCTCTCATGGTCAACAAAGGACACTCTTTCCAAAGACCTCTTAGTAAATATCCTAAAGGAGTTTCTTAGAGGCTTATAACTAAACTCTGCACGTTTTCCTTGGCCTATATTGAGTGATATTTTGTCCAAATCAGCAAATCTACCATTGATTTTACAGGATGTTTTGAAGGTGACATTGTGAGATTCAGGAAGATTGCAATATGTTAAAAATRTAATCCAGAGAGCTACAGGTAATAGCAGACATCAAAAGAAAAGATCCTATAAAGCCGTTTACCAAGTACTTGTCCTGTGCTGTGACATACGTGACAAAAAGCCATATTCCACTCTGGGAGGATTTAAATGCCAGCTTAGTTAGTTTGAGAACAAAGAGCATTTTCAGTTCGTCTGGTTCGTGTACAGGACAGAGGCAGCAGAGAGGATCCTTTGTGCACGGAACATATCTAAGGTGGGACTGAGAGCAGGGTAGATAAGGGGGGTAGCGGGGCTGCTGGCAAACAGGGGTTATTTACAGGCTGTGCTCTTTGTGCGTTGTAAGAATGAACAATTTGAACCCTGCAAGTTGTCGCAGGGGCTTGTTGGAACAGGTACAGTTAATCCCTGTGCTGCTAAACTTAATAATAAAAAAGTCATTTAGGCTTATGTTTTATCCTCCTTCATCAAAATTATATTAAACATTACATAACCATCAAATAGGAAAATTGGATTTGCTACTGCCTCGAGCAAGTGTTCAGGACTCGTCTCGTCTGGTGCTTATAGTGAGCTCTGACAGGCAAGATATATTTTCCTAGGAACTGTACTATAGATATTATTATCATTGGCAACTGTGTGCAGAGCACATGTTGATTCCATTATCGTTGAGAATTTACAAGCCATGTGGCGTTATTGATCACTTTATCAGATGTTTTTGTGTTGGTTGATTCCTTTTTAACATCTGTTGATTTAGTTGATAGTTGATAGTATTGTTGATAGTATTCAGCCAGTATGGAGTTACACGACATCAAATAACTGCTTGCAGGAATGATCATCAATTTCCATTTGTGATTCTTACCTTAGTAGTRAATATCTTAAAAATCTTCTCAGTAACAATTGCTATAGCTGAAATGTGATTTATTTTCAAGACCATTCAGTGTCATAGTAGCTCAATATGCAATATAGTTAAGCAGCACATGCCTGTAGACTTAACAGCCAACCACTATGTGTCTAACTGTGCGAGCAGGGCCAGTGCAGACAATCAGCTCTCATGCTTTAAGACAGAGAGAAGCCTGTAGGTATCAAAAATCACAGCATTACCAGTGAGTGGTTCTGTACATCATGAGTGACAACTGTTTAATGACTGCTTACCACAGGCACGTGCTAGYTGCTCTTACATAACCAGCTCTTTGGTCCCACCGTGTAGCACCCAGAGCAGCATTGACCTGGCCAGGACAAGACTGCGCTGGTCCGTGCAAGGTAATGCTGCGTATGCAGACACATGCTGTTTTTACAACAGCATAATCTGATACAAAGATAAAACAAAACCAACACCCTTCAGAGGTTATAAAACATTCTTCTGCTGTATTTTTAAGATTAAGAGCCATATTCTGGGCTCTACTGAAGTCAAAGYGAATTTACTAGTGGAAGAGAGATCTTACTTCAAATTAGGAAAGTATGAAATATTTCAACCTGCTCCCCAGGTCTCACTGGACACCATTTTTTTTGAATTAAGTCTTTGAAGGGCTTATGTGTGGCTGATATTCAAGTCAAATACTCTTTTGCTGTGCTTTGAAACTGGTTAGCACATTTTAGATCTCCGAGATCATAATATATTTATCTCTTCTTCCTTTTGTCTTTCCTTCTTGTATAATGTTCCTTATATAAGGTTTRGGGATCAGTCATCCCCAATATTTTACTACTCTAAATGTTGTGTTGTCATTACATTTGTTTTATTTTGAAATCAGAAATAAGCTACACATCTCAGTCCCATCCAGGCGTTAGTAGCAATATGTTCATCCATGTRTAGAGGCAGACTCGGGGGGAAGAGATGCATGATTTTGACACCTGATACTGCATAGTAAGTTAGCAAGACAGAGGAAAGGGGAGTTTTACCCATTAAGAAGTCGAGCTGTTTATAGGTCAATCAAATACAGGACCTGGCACCTGATATGTTGAAGGAACATTTATATTATTGAAGAAAGAAGTTTTGACATTTCTGTTAAAATGTGTCTAAATCAGAGACAGAGAAATACATTTTGGAAAGGGTGATTGAATCTGCACTCCTCAAGGAGCCCAAGARAAGGATTACTATCAAAGCTAACATACTTCACCTGCAAAGGTTCTCTCTGAGGAATTCAATCTGAGACATAAAGCACAGAAAAGGATAAAACTCCTGACGAAGCAGGTCAAGAAAATGCCCAGGGTGAATCCGCTGCATATAGGAAGAAATTTTTAGGCTTGATATTTTTAGAAGAAGATTAAACAAAAGGTTCTGTTGGTTTCCCTCCCTTCACCTATGTCTTTTAAAAATTAGCCCATACACTGTATATAGGCATATTGTTTTGTTTATGGTTCATTTCAAGATAACTGGCCAGTATCAAGGCGATTTTCACAATTTTCTTTATGGATTTAGACTGTACTAGAGAACAACAGTAGCGAGTGGGSAAGGGACTGCCTGTCTGGGTTAAAATAAAGTCCTTGTTTTGCTTCTGTAATTAATTTCTTTTTATCTTTATGAACATTTTAGGTGTATCAATATATGCATGAAACCATAACTGTTAATGGCTGCCCCGAATTCCGAGCCAGGGCCACAGCAAAGGTAGGACACGTGCAGCTGTTGAAATACGTGTTACCAAAGTGACCTAGTAATTGACTGTGCGCGTGTGTGTTTCAGGTATTCGTGTGTACACTGTAAGGAAATTTAGACATCAGTGGCAGCCCAGAGTCTAGAACCAGTGCTACTTCCCAGGTAACAATCGTAATGGAAAATTTAAACCTTTATGCTGCTTCTGTAGCTTAAGAAAAGAGAATGATTTTATGGAATTTGGTGGTTTTTGAAAAGTTGGTTTGCAAGAGCAAAGTCTACCTGTAAAAATCAGTATTTTAATGAACTATTTTCCCATACAGCATCTTCAGGGGAGTGCAATGATTTGGGAGGYAGGAACTAAACAGACAAAATTCCTCTTTTAAGTAATGGGAACTGTAGGTATCCAGTGAGGAGCAAGGCTGAAAAGTGGAAAATGGCCTGACCAAGAGACTGTAGCCAGACGCCCGGCCACTTTTCCTCAAGTGTCATCTTCAGGAAAAAGGACAAGGATAAAGCACCTTGTCCCTCTGGCTACATCAACCTGCCTGTATCACATCCTTAGATCACAGTGGTTACATTACTACTACTACTACTAAAATGGTGATTTTTCTAAGGGAATTCACACAAGCAAGAAAGAACATGCTCTATTTGCCACTATTTAATATGGTCTGTAATTTTATAATATGCACAATGATTTTTCCAAATGGGGAGTCCTGCCGTGGCTGTATTTTTCCAATTATCATTTTGCGTTCAAGACTGTCTTCTGGGTGGTAAAGCAGGTACCATGAAAGCAAGTAAACCTTCAGAATCCTCAAAGCTGCTTCGAGATCATTGTATATGAATTGTTGTTCACAGGTATTCTCCTGTGAAATAAGCAACAAAACACCCAGAAATGTTAATGGAACTAAGATCTTGCCTTTATGTATTTGCATTAGAGAATTTTATTTAAAACTACAACAGAAGATGAAGTTTTGGAGTATGTTATCAAGAGATTCCTACAYTATTGTAGAGAAGCAAACCATGTGATAGCCAACAAATAACATATTATAGGGTAAATTGTATTGTATTTTCCTTCCTAAATAGTATGTTCCTTTCTGAAGGCTGTTCTTTGGTTTTAACCTTCTTCCAATTGAAACTTCAAATGAGCAATGTACGTTTGTAAGGTCTATGCTACTATGCAGAGAAATGTGTGTATTAGATCTTGGTTGGCCTACACTGCAGATAAACTTAGAAATGATTGCTGTGTTGTCCAGCAAATGGGAGAAACCCAATTAGTGTTTGCCATTCTCATTTCTTATTCATATAGAACAGCAGGGTTACAAAGCAGTGTTTCAATATCGCAATATTTCCTGGTTATTTCTGGGCTGTCTGCATTGCATTCTCCTAGTGCATTCGTGTCTGATGTAAAATGTATGCATGATGACAAGGTCTGCATGTGCAACAGCATATAACTGAGAATGATCCATTGTACCACATCATCCACTAGCTTCTAATAAGCATAAGCATTATTAAAGTGCTCAAGAATGTTAGTATAATGCAGAGTTATTCTAGCAGTTTGGACTACAAATACATGTTGAGAAAGACAATAGATTTTTCTAATGTTTGTTTAGTCACACTGAGATGTATAAGTAAAGTAACAAAAACTTGTAGTGAAAAATGAAATGGAAGATGTAGTATTTTCCTGTATGCAAGCTCTACAGTTTGTTACATGCTTTCATTTTTTCCCCAATAAGAATAACAATCTAAGATTTTCTAATTGATTTACAAATTCACTGTCTCAAGATTTAATTTTCCGGTAAACGCTTTGATCCAATTATACTGTAAAAACTCATTTTCCTATTCCAGGAGGTATTTAGTTTGTGACACTTCACACTTATAAATTAGACTTTTAAAAACAGGAATAGCTTTACAGGATTCTTTATGTCCCAGAAGAACAGAATAACCAGTCCCATACATCAGAGAGCAGAGCAGAGAGTTAACAATCACTGAATTGTTATATTCAGTACGAACATTGAAAAAAAATCACTTTATTTCAACTCGGAACAAAGTGTAGGTCACATCCTCTTATCCGACTGTAACGAGCCTTTTTTCCTGTGGGAAGACGGGGCAAAGAAGAGTCGCGCGAGGGAGAGGAGCGCCACGCGGGCAGGCTTCCCGGCGCCTCCTCTGGCTCTGCTGCTGCCTTTCTGCCGTACCTTTGACAAGTCACCTAAACTCTCTTCCTCTGCTTATCGCCTGTTTTGAAAGATTGGCATGGAACTTCATTTTTGCAAAGCGCTTGGGGTAGGTAGGGAGAAAGGCACAGAAAGCTACTGAAATGTTTCCRTGCTGCTGAGCTGCTCCAGCGGAACGAGAGCAGAGCGTGTCCGTGTTCTCGCTYGATAGCCCTGTCGCCCTCTTCTCTTGCAGGCAACAGTTGCTGCTTTTGCTGCCAGTGAAGGCCACTCACACCCGCGAGTGGTCGAGCTGCCAAAGACCGATGAAGGCCTCGGCTTTAATGTCATGGGAGGAAAAGAGCAGAACTCTCCTATTTACATTTCTCGCATCATTCCTGGAGGAGTGGCAGAAAGGCATGGAGGTCTCAAACGGGGGGACCAGCTGCTTTCTGTGAACGGAGTGGTATGTGAAAATTTGGTTGAGCTTTCAACCTCTAGATTTTCATTTTCCTCAGCCTTCCCAGTACCTTGATTTCAAATGCAGCCAACATGAGATAGAAAAGAATTAACTCAGTGAGAGTCCTGCAGGATGCATTTGGGGTGCTGTGAGGCAAGGCCGCACACACAGCTTTGTTCCACYACAATTTCTGGTGTAATGGAGGTTGTTAGAAGAGCTTCATTTGCAGTTCACATCACATGCTCAATTTATAACGAAATCATGATTTCCCTAACTGGTAATTCTGCAAATTACTTCTGTAGCAGAAGAGTAAAGCTGAGGGTTTTTTTCCTTCTTGTACTTCACCGCCTGTGGTGCATATAGGCCTGTCCAAATCCAGCGATGCCTCAGAGAGGTTTGTGCAGAAGGTCCTGTGACCTTCAGAGGGTTTGAACATGTACAATCAAATTTAGTCAGCATATCTACCACTGGCTTGCAGTAGAGGATACRTTCCAGATTTCTACCACTGACATTCATACAGCTATAATATTTTGTCAGTGCAATCAGCTAAATACTTACACGGAGCATGTACATTTGGTAAAAGGTACATTTCTACCCAGCTGTGTAAATACTTTTAGATGGAGCATTTTGCAATGATTTCACTCTGAATATTAGAGCTAAAAAGAAAAATTGAAAGGGATATTGGAATAGGGAGAAGATAAAATAAGATCCCATCTATTTGGGTCAAAGGTAAAAAGAGGTTGTATTTACAATCTGATGGACAGGGTTCTCAAACCTTTTGATGTCAGTGGCATTTAGGTAAATCCTGGGCAGGAAAAYAGTGAGCCTTTGAATGTTAAAATATATTGACTTTTGCTCTGTTGTCAGAACATGTCTCTTTCATGACATTCTGTTCAAACAATTTCATGAATGTGCTCTAGAATATATATTATGCTAATATAGCAGAAAATAYACTGTAAAATTCGCAACTGCATGTTTTCACACCAGAAAACTGATTCTGAGGTGCAAGAGAAATATTTCCGTGTTCTGAGTCTAAACAACAGGATTAAAAGTATGAATTGCAATTCTTGACCACTTGAAATAATTAATGCTTACAGTTCACAAACGAACCTTCGGCTGAATTAAGCCTATACAATGTAATTCATAAAAAGGCAAAAGTTACAGAAGTGGTAATTTGTTTGCAGGCAGTTTGAGACAGAAGGAGRAACGGCTAAAATTAACATTGTTCCCTGCGACTAGTTCATTCTGTTTTTCTCTTAATTTATCTGAAGAAAAGCAAATAATATACAGTATGTACAATACAACAGACGGCTTGGCAGCAGGACATGAGATGAAAATGAAATATCTGCAACTTGTTTATGCCCTGAAGTTGGTGGTTATCCAGCTTTATAATTATCAACATAAAATTAGAGCTGCATGTTCAGAATCAAGATCCATTATCCCAGCATGACTGGATTGACTGTTCCCTGAGCAGTTCTGAGGGATGTTAAAAAAAATTGCTTTCTCATTGTGCTGGCTGGCTGCATTTTGTTACATACTTTGTCCCACACCCCCTAAAAGTAAAGGAAATTGAAAGCAGGAGGCCTGCAGATGGCTCAGCAAAGGCACTTGCTGATAGCTCTTCGTACCTGGCAAAGATCCTGCATATATCAGGTACCTGGGGTGAGTCAGATATAGAAAGACATGCAAAATAGATTTATAATGGTTAATATCTCACCCAAGCAGTTGCTTATGGATATCTAATAGAAATATTGTTTCTCAGCTGGTTGGGTAACAGTCAGGCGCTTTTTTTTTTTTTTTTTGTCTTCAACAGAGTGGATTTTTGTGTGTTTATCCTTACTGCAATTGTCTCTGCCTTGATACAGTAATGATAAGTATCTTCCTGCACTTCTTCCAGTTATTCAGTCTCTACAGCATTTTGTATCTCCCCATTTGAGGCAATCTGTCAATGTTTCAAAAGTAATAAATATGTACATATATAAAAATGCATAAAATCAAAAATTACATATTAAATCAAGATATGCATTCTGAATATTCATACCCTCTTCTGTATCTATCTGTGCTCTATATCTCTCTGTATTTTTTAACATGGAAGTGGAGTTACACAAGGAAAAATTTCTTGACAGTGAGAGTGCCAGAGCCCTGGCACAGGCTGCCCAGGGAGGCTGTGGAGTCTCCCTCTCTGGAGATCTTCCCAACCCGCCTGGATGCCGCCCTGTGCCCCGTGCTCTGGGTGTCCCTGCTGGAGCAGAGGGKTTGGACTRGATGGTCTCTAAAGGTCCCTTCCAACCTTAAGGATTCYGTGATATTCAGTCATGCACACGTATTACATTGCATGTTTGGTGGGCAGTCTTTAAGCCGCGGGAGTCTCTCRTCCCCGCAGTGTTCCCGACCAGTGCAGTGCAGTCAGCAGAGTCCCCTGTATAGGCATGATTGGGAGCAGAGGRAGTCATTTACCAGCACAACTTCCACAGCTTGTAGACAGGGGARAAATCCCTTTCCTGGTATAAACTCTCTCCTCTGCTACAAGTTTTATTTCTCTGTAAGCTCCATARCAGCAGCTGTGCAGGTAAAAGCATTTGCAGTGCTTTGGACATGCCAGTGCAAGCAGCAGGAAAGAGCAGCTACCACAGTGATGTAAGTGCTGCTGAAAACTTGACTCTCATTGTTTAGACTCATTGTTTAGACACGAGGTAGGTAGGTTTGGAGAGGGCAGATAGTTCAAAGCACCRTCCTTTCTTTTGCCTTTGTTACTTCCCCCACTTTGGCAGTGGTTCACAGCTTTAACCTTAATTCTGTACTGTTCAAGCCAACGTGATTTTTTCCATTGACCTGGATACCAACAAAGTCAAACACTTCATTTCTAATTAGAAAAAGCTGGCTGCAAACTGGAAGAATATGGCCTGGGGCAAGTGGAAATGAGATTAGACAACAATGAATTAAATAAAATTTACAAAGTTGTGCAAAATATTAAAATATATTCCCATAAAGAGCAGATACACTTACAATTGCTTATTGCTGTCAATTAGAACCAGCCAACTCTTGGAAAGCAAATGAATATTTTATCTACTTCCTGTAAATGTGCTGCGTGCAGCTTATGTTTTTTCACAGCCTGTTCTGAGTAGCACAAGAGCACAAGCGATAAGGACAACACGGTGAATATGGTGACATTTCTTCGGAATGTCTGTGACAAGACATTCTGACTGCAGCTCCGGAGGAAAAAGCAACGTGCAGAACAATCCAAGTTTCATACTGCTCCTTTCAAGAGGACAAGTGTTTTCCCAGAAACCATTATAACCATTTCACAAAGCAATGGGTTATTAAAAAAAAATATAATAGAGTTAGTTACATCTAACTGTTTAACTAAATCCCTGGTTATAATCTCCTCACCCTGATATTCAGCAATTACGAGGGAAACACGAGGAAGAGGTTTCATTTGGTATCTGAGATAACTTCATTAAAGCAGTTTTTTTACAGAACACCCTGCCACCTACAGTTTTCTGTTCTAACTCCAGAGCATTGGACATATTTACTGTTTATTATGCAACAATAATTTCATGTTTTTCAAAATTTTTAATGAATTTCTGTTTTCTCCAAACCGCTTTGGGGAAGTTAGGCTTTTCCAGAAGGATTATTCCAGTCACTTCTAACAAATCTGATCATCACAGATCATAATTTTTATGTAAGATTCATGCATAAGAAGCACATTGGAAGAGATTTGTGAGTTAATGCTTCAAAAATACCAAATTTCAACAACCAAATAAATATTTACCTCAAGGTTTCCTCCATTTCTGGTCATATTTCAGCACCTGAAATGGCATGCATTATTTCTCTAAGTTGCACTGACATTTTCTGAAGCATCTTAGGTTTCTGCACAAACACTTGAGAGCAGTAAGTTGATCCAGCCATAAAATAAATGTTTGGATTAATATGTAAAAAGACATTTAACAGGAGATAGGAGAATACACAGGAAGGTGATAAGATTGAATTGTGTAGTGTGTGCTGTTTGTGTAGAAGTGTATCGTGTTTGCTTTTATAGCTTTTATAGCATAATTTCTAGCTCATAGCTTGCCACAGCACACATAATTCTTATTCACTCTTGTTACCCAGTGCTACTCAGCTCAGGCTCATGGAGATGAAAATAGACAGAATTTTCTTCTGACATCTGACAGTTGCTATAACGATGCCAAATTATTCTTTTAGTATGAATTGAACTTCAAATATTTTGAATGCTGCTGCTTCTTTTCTGAGGCCTATGAGTATAGTTTCCTTTTAAATAGTATGGTATACATAAGAGTTTTAAAACACAGCATGTAGTATAACTTTGATTTCTCACTTCRTGTAGAAAGAAAATAATTTATTTTTTGAATGATGTAAGATCCATTTGCCAATGTCGTTTTTTTCCTGTGCAGGGACAGTTTTGTTTGTTGGAATATATCTTACAGCCTRTGTGGGCAATCACACACCATTAAAAAATCCTACACTTTCTCCAGAGGTGCAGAGCAATCTGCATGCCTGAAAAGCACTCCAGTCAAGGCATTGAATGGAAACCATTAAACACTCTTTTTGCAGCCAAATTATCTCCCTTTTGGAGAGCTTTACTGTTTGAAGCAGTGCTAGCATGCAAATAAGAGCTTGAATCCTCAGGGAAAACATTTGATTTCACCACAGATATCTTGCTATAAACCACTCTCAAGAAGAAGGAAAACAGCTCCATAAGCAGGAACTTGAAATGTTTTGGTAGTGTTTGACTGCCTACAACTGAACAGATATTCCCAGTATAGGACCAGTATCATACACGTGGAAAGGGCCTGAGTGACTCCACTGGCTTTTAACATGCAAGATATCCCAAAAGTGCTGGGCATGTTCACACTTCTGCAATAAAGCAAACGCTTAATTGCTGCCTATGGAATCCCTCCAGGGCTAGGGCATAAGAAGGGAAAGGGTTATTTCAAGCTTGCAGTTCTTTCACTTCTTACCAACATTTAAATCTGGTTTGATGTTTACAGGAATCCACTTTTTGTATTTTTTCAAACAAGTTAGTTGAGTTAGTTTACTGCAGGAGATATTTTTTACATTAATTTTGTATGTGTGAAGCTTAGAGAGTATTTGCCCTCTTTTTCACATAGATCAGAAATCAGGTTTGTAATGCAATCCAAGGGAGACTCATTGGGTTATTGGTTTAAAATGTGAAAATGAATATTGCAGAAATTTTATTTAATTAAACACYTTTCCTTAACGGTCCCTTGAAAAATCTAAATTATGTAAATGTCTTAAAACCCTAACAGCCTTTCCATGGCAGCTATCATAGAAAGAGGACAAAACTCCACATCAAAACCACATTTTTATTRTTAATTTTTTGCTTTCAGAGCGTGGAAGGAGAACACCATGAGAAAGCCGTGGAGCTCCTGAAGGCGGCCAAGGAGAGTGTAAAGCTGGTGGTTCGCTACACTCCCAAAGTGCTGGAGGAGATGGAGGCTCGGTTCGAAAAACTGAGGACTGCCCGACGCCGGCAACAGCAGCAGTTGCTCATTCAGCAACAGCAACAGCAGCAAACTGCACAGCAAAACCATATGTCGTAGGTGAGAGTATTCAGTGCTCTTCCTTAAAGCCAGGAAGAGCTGCTGAGCACCGTGAGAACGTGTGCTCGTTCATTGGTACATTCCTGTGTGCTCTGTCCCCAGAAAAAAAWGCATCTTGAAAATAGATGAAAGACCTTACAGATTCTGGAGTTAATTTCCAAGTGAGAACCCAGAAATCAGTACTCACTGTGCAGCTTTGGCATATGTGCAAACAAGACTGTGTAAGAAGTTTGTATTTCCCTGGATCACTCCTAGAAAAACAGAGCATTTCTGACAAGTAAGAAGAAGGTGCGACCAGATTTAGACATATTTTTAATGGCTTTTCACTGCTCTGTTACTACTGTGAAACTGAACAGTTAGATTTACTGCTGGTATGTGAAGTCTCTCTAGTCCACTGCCTGCTCCAGGAAACCCAAACTTTTCCTCTGCAGGGAATCCACAAGTACCTGCTTCTTATCTAAGGTTTGCTAGGGAATATTTCATTCACTCTAGCCTCACGTTCAATATTACAGYAGCTTCCAAGAGGCTTCTAAGTTCTCAGTCAAAACAGCTGGCATATGAAGCACAAAGATACCAAAGCCCAGATTCTCCACACAGSCACTTCTGAAATCAGTGAGAAATCGCATGGATACCTTTATGGATATGCTAAATTTCTCCAAGGCATGGAGTATAATACTCCACATACAATGAGTATATAGTAAAGCAAGGACTTAAATCCTGATCTTCCTTATCCCTTGCCAGAGGTTCCCAAAACAGGATGCTTGAACCATTAGTAGTTTGCAAGGGACTCAGAAGGTCCCCAAATGGCGCAAGATGAGAAATGGAAGCTCCTGATGATGCTTTCGTTCTTCTTAATGTTGGCACTGTTCTCTGTTGATTGACAGATATGCGTGTGTGTATGTATATATATATATATGTATGTATGTATATATATATGTGTGTGTAAATACTTGYAGAACACCTGTCCTGTGACCTTTAAAATTCCAGTTTTGTAGCTGCAAAAAAAATRTCTATGAAAAGTCTGCCAGTGGGATCTGAATCTTGCTCTAGGGCTTCAACTCAGGAAAGAGATGTAAAAGGTGATTTTTCATGAAAAAAGTTTTGATTGTCAGCCTAAAATAGAGCCATTGCAGAAGACAAACAAAAATGGTACTACCTCACATAACAGCATTTTGTTTTTCACTTATACTAAAGCTTTTCCTTAGCAAGTCAGTCATTTTTCCTAATTTAAAATTACTCTTTAAACTGAAAGGAAGAAAAGACAGGCAGATGCAGCCAGCATCTTAATTCTCAAATTCCTTGTATTTACTCTGAAAAAAATAGGTGTGTTTTTTTTCAATTCCAGGTTATTCTCAAAGAAAAAATAACGGCATAGATCAAGAGATCAGTAATCAAGCAATTGGAGCTGTGCTTCAGTATTCCAGCAAAAGGAAACAACCACAGGAACACACAACAGAATTCATCTGGAGAACGTGCAGTGTAAGAATGACTTAGCAGGACAGCTGGATGGAGGGTGCTTTCATCATACAGCTTTTCAGCACTGCAGTCACCATTACCCAGCTGCGCCTCTGTTCCCACTGAGAACAGAGCAGTGGTAAGTAAACTCTACAAAAGAGAAGTCTAGGGCTTCCAGTAATTCTTCTTGATCCAATCTTGCACCCCTTGCTCTGACAAATTGGCTTTCTCTGGTCTGTAAGAGTTTTGCTTAAGGAGCTCAAGATTGGCTGCATTTGGGGCTGGAACCTTTCCCTACAGTTATCTCCAGAGATGAACAACTACATCCGTTCAAAATTTTGCCACAGGCATCAAACTCATACATCACACTTCAGAGCCACTTTGTACTATATATTGTAGAGTAGTTTTAACCTAACTTACTGTTTATAATTTTCAATTTTTCGCTCTGAAAATAGCAATTTACTATATTTCTAAAGTATTCCATTTGTAGAAGCAATTGGCTTTTTACTCTTGGTGTTTCCATATATTTTATTATGCATCAGCAGAGTGAGAAAGTTTTAGGTCAATTATAATTTTATTAGTAGTAAAGTTAGGGAGTCCTAGAACTGTATTTTTAAATGTAGGTATTGCTTGTATCTATTATAGCTACTATTCAGAAATCTATAACTGGATATATTATATATTTATTCCATAAAATATTTATTGTAAGAATGTACCTGTTAGAGAAGTAGGGTCTTTGCTGAGCATGTATTGCAAATGTAGTAAGCTAATGTTAGCAAAAGACCAAGCTTTGTTTGACGGATATTCCTGTGATAGCATAATCTCAGCTTTTCGGTATTAATTTATTTTCCAGTTTAATGTTAATATATTTTAGAGAAGAGGAAGTGTAAGTTGTTTCTTTTAAGTCTGGCACATTACCATATAAATCAGTTTGAAGTTATGGTTTTGAACTTATTTTTAATCAAACCAAATTGGAATGTAAAACCAAAATAGTTAGTTAAGTTCTTAAGTTTACATGTCTGCTTTTCCAAAGAAGATAGTCAAAGCTGGAAGGCTATAAATATCGTCTATTTTTAAGTGATGAGAAACACTGAAGCCCCACATTCTACTAAGTAATTGTTTAAAGCATGTCTTCTGTGCTACACTAGAGAAATATGGGGGGGAAACAGCTTAGGGGAGAACCCCACAAGCCGTGCGGAATGAAAACTTCAGCTGACGTCAGTGACAGCTGAGCAGGATGAGGAATGTAGAAAAGCCCTGAACTGGTGCTCTGATTGTGAACAAAACCAGAAGCACAAGCAATGATTGCCTCCTCAAATATTTTCAACAAAAACATCCGTTCAATTTCTCGACGGATCGATTCTCAAATAGAGGCAAAGCACAGCAGGGGAGAACGTTACCGTGGCCTAGGTGAAAAAAACAGTGTACAGATTAGCCACCAGTCTTGACAGTGTTTGTATAGTATAAGTAGCCATTGAAAGGAAATTCTCATATTTTTGAAACCATATGACATAAATACTCCCAGAGAAGAGGCATTTTATACAGAGAAGTAATTCTATCCAGTGTCTTTTGATGACAATATCACTAAGACGGTGGGGCTGTCAACACTGCCAGAAGTAAAGATGAAATATATTGTATTGTGCTCTGCGCGGTGTCTTTTTATACTTAATAAAATTGTATGTACCTATTTTAAAGCTGTATTCTCAACAACCGCCTCTGTTAATACTGACAGTATACGAACTGTTATCATGACTGCATATAACTGTACTATATCTCAGCCATATGATTTGAGTTACCCTGACTGATATTCTCTGTCCTCTCAGAGGCCAAGTGTTGTTCAGATGTAGTCAGCCCACTGTGCTTCRTTTTTCCTAACTGCCTTTCCACATCCTCCCCTCCTCTTCCTCACAGAATTTAGGTTTGATGGAGTGGAATGTGCTGATTAATAAAAGTCAATAATAGAATGTTATTCATGTAGAGAAACGTATCAGATTCATTTTCATATGTTATTAWTCAATAAATTATTTATGCACACTAATATAAACATGCCAGTCTCTGCCAACCCTTGAAAGCAAGATGAAAGAATAATACAAGTAGCCTACAACTGGTAATACATGTAAGGTGGAAGCAGGGAGAAGGAGCTCTTGCAAGAGTCACTTTGATGCCCACTACTGACCTGGAGATCATTAAAAAGCGTAGCAGCCTAATGAAGTAACCTCTGTGTCTCTAAATCAGACACGTGCATTTAGTTAGAGATATTCTTTTCATCTGTGATTCAGACGTCTTTGGTCCTGATGAAGTGAAGCACACGTGCACTGCTGAATTAGGGTCTAAGAGAAGGGTAGAGAGAACACTTTTGTATATAGATATGCGGGTATTTGTGCATTATATTTGAATTCATTGGCATTTCTGGCATTTGCTGTTTCACTACACAAGGCTGATATCCCTTCAGTTGAATCAGTGAAGAGCTTTGCTCACATTTCCCCTTGAGCCCCCCTTATACATTTCTCTGCATTGTCAGCAAATTGAAGTAGAAAATTTAAGAAATCTTTCCTTTCTCTTTGTTGCAAGAACCAAAGGGGTGTTAACGTGATTTCTGTGATCTCTTGCATCCTGCTCAGCTATCCCAAATATCCAAGTGCAGAATCTGGTAAAGACAGACATATTCAGAGGTGATKACATTTATTTTCTGAAGCTGATGGATCTGCTGTGCTAGGCAYGGTTTCTATGACTGTGGAATCTTATCTGCCTGGCATTTTTGAGGGGATTCACGGATGTATTCAAGATGTATTTCATTACAGGATGGGAGGCTGTGTTTCAGAAAGCAAAATGCTGGGAAAGCAAGTACTGGATAATAAAAAGTTGGATAATCAACCAAACAGCCTACTATTATAGAAATGTACCCAGGAGAGCTATAGTGTTCTTGCCTATATAAACAAAGGATTATCAATGAGAATTAATGTTTATGCAGGAATAGTATTAATGAGACTGTTTCAATAGCCACTGTTTAAGAGAACAGTACCAAGAGTTTCAAAATCATATGTTGTGTTCTGGAGTAGTTTGCAAGAAGGTGCTGCATGCTGCTAAATACACCTTCTGAGAAATGTAACTGATTGCACTTATCCATGAGCAGGTCAAGCCTTGAATTAGAGATGTGTTCAAACCAACTTGCCAGCAGGCCCAKGCTCACCCTGCTTGTCTGCCAAGCAGAGGCTGCCTGTGCTCCGAGCAGCACGGTGGGTTAGGTAGATGCTTGGTGGATTCACTGCCCCTGCTTTCAGCTGTGGAAGGACAAGCTGCAGAGCTTTAGCTGGTTGTTCCCGTGGTCAGTGCRAGTCAGAGGTATCCCTAGGATGTGGTTCATTCCACCTCTGTCTTTCTGGCATCTATCTTAAAACAGGATAAGCCACCCTTTAAAAAGACCTATAAGCAGAGCGACTGACAGCCTAACCCACCAGGTTGGAGTAGGCAATGTCTTAGGTTGCTTTTGCTGCTTCTCTCACACACAGCTTCCTAAAAATAAAGATTAAAAACTCCATCCCACTATGTTTGAATTCCCTCATCTAAAATCTCTGCCCACATAGTTCAGATGACTAATAGGCCTTACACATTGTCAGCTCCCGTTGTTATAGCCGCCCCATTCAGGTGGGAGAATTTCTGCAGTTTCTCCAAGTGAAGACAGCAGGTGCAGAAATGCTTCATCACATTCACAGCATAAAAATATGCAGTAATTCTGAGAGAAATGTAAGAGCTCCCATTCCACCACAGTTACTCCAGCTCTGCCACTGCCCCTCTTACCAGAGCTTTCTCCTAGGCAGGTGCCAACGTTGTCCACAAGCGACCTGCTGCCCAGGCCAACACAGCTCGAGGCTTTGCCTGATCCCTGGGGCCTCTTTCTGCAGCCTCTCCATGAGCTGCCCKGCTGTTCCCCCTGGATTCAGCTGTGTTCATTCCCACACAGAAAAGAATTTAACTTCAGAAGCAGACAAAAAAAATATTTTGAGGGGGTAAAAAAAGGCAGGCTCATCCCAGGGACAACGGTTGTTTGAATGCCCCTGTGTCCTCCATCGTCTCCTCCATCGTCTCCTCTTGGGGTGATGTGTTTCACTTTTACTCACTAGCAACAGGACACGTGTGCAACGGCTCTGTGTGGGGCAGCCGCACCGGCTCCTTGCCTGCGTGGGGAAACGGCTCTGCTCGCGTGTGGACGTGCGCGGGAGGTGCGGCGGGGCGGCCGCGTGCACCTCTGTCCCCACGGGAGCGGCTCCCAGAGGTGGGGCCTGCGGACACAGCCGGACACGCAGCAGGAGCTTCCATCAGCCCGCCCCGTGCTCGGAGCACGTCTAACGAACAACAGTCCGTTGGCTTCAAAAATGTGATTAACTCATCAAGCAATGAGAAGCCAAGGCAAGACCCTTCCTTAAACTTACAAACACACRGAGGTCTGTTCATAACCCCCTGGTCCGGGTGCAGGCCTGCTGCGCCAGCGCCATCTTGGCAGCCTCAGGCGTGTGCGTGCCCGGGCCTCCCCGGCGCATCGCGGCAGCCGCATGGCCCGCGGGTGGTGACGCCCTGCACCCCTGCGACCTCGGCAGGGCTGTGGCAGCCCCCAGCAGGAAACGGGGCGGAGAGGGGAAAATTCAGGCAGGAATTAACTCAGATCAAAATAATGGGGTGCTGGCTGGTTTTATTCTTCACTTTTTTGTAGCATTATCTACCTCGCTCTTTTGTATTGCACTGAGTACTGCAGTATCGCTATTTTGTTCCAAAACACGTTATATTTGTTTCCCTCTCATACACAGGAGCTTTACAGCTCTGCTGTACRAAAATAGCCAACTATCCTCACATATTTTTGGTATGTTTGGGGCTACATGCATTTATAGGTCGCCTTTCACATCCACTTCGTCTCAGCTGGACAGTGGCAAGCTCTCGGCTCAATAAATACGTTAAGGGAGACACCTAGTGCTTAAGGATGTTCATAGCATCTTTAATCCAGTATCACCGCCGCTGGAGTTCATTTTCTACCCACATTAAAGATGCAGATACACACAGATATATGTAACAATATTCACTCCAAATATTTCCAAGCAWTTCACAGTGAATGGGCAATTCGAGAAAGCTTCCATGTAACATTATAATACATGAGCAACACCTRGTGTGCTTAGGGTGGAGAACACCCGTATCGGTTGCTTTTGTGGAGGGACTTGCCAAAATGCTCACCCGGTTGTGCTTGCCCGTGGCTGTGATTTCTCATAGACACTGCCAGTCTGCACCACAGTCTGGCAGCACCTTCCTCTGAGCAGCACCCAAACCCGCCAGCACCCAGGTCACTGGATGCATCTGCGTCCACAGACC
>NW_020455877.1:490768-495378 GCF_003342845.1 Nothoprocta perdicaria | reverse complement strand
CTTTTATTTTTTAACCTGAAAAACGTAAAGTCCCAGGCAAAGCCAAAAGCCAGTTTTGACTACATATATTTCGATGGGCTAAAAGCTTCAAATAATCTTCCAACATCCATAAGCAAGTCTCCCACTGAGTCTGGCAAGGATTTTTTCCCTCGCCACCAGCCAAGTCTAGCATGAATACCTTAAATCTGAATGGAGCAAGGATGCAAGAGACCCTTTGCTGGCTCTAATGCTGAGCTATGCACAGCTGTGCTGAGGGATGCAGCAGATACAGAAGAGCTTCCTGACAGATTCTCTGTTGAACTGGTGAAGCTTGAAGAGCTGTCTGCATAGCAGCCGGTACCTCACAGAAACATTGTTTAAAAGGAATCATTGTATGTTAGTAAATCATTCAGCTCGGCTGCTCAGGAGTAACACTGATGTCTCTTACGAAGGAGATGAATGCAATATTTAAGCCAGTTTACTGGGCAAGCCAACAGTCAAGGGATGGCAACCCTCAAAGCTGGAAAGGAGAACAAAACGAGAGAAGGGAACCTGCAACACTCAAATTAGATGATGATTTGACAAACATCTCTGTAAAAGTAACTATTGAAGTTGCTGAAGTGACTCAGAAATTAGTCACAACATCTGATTGTTCTTTCCAGGATGACCAGTGTCTGTCAGTGAGATTCATCACAGCAAAATTCAGCTGGCTGAAATCTAGATATCTGCTATAAGCCAAGTACAACCCTCTGTAGCTAATGGAGGGAATGGTCATCTCCAAGGACTGATTCATCTCACCTATGTAAAGGTTTAGTGACACAATATTCATTCTTTCCCAGGAAAGACAGTGGAAGAAGCTTCTAATCATCCTCCTCCTTTTTCCCCCTCTGTATTGCCACTCTTTATTCCGACCCCAGAAGAACAACTTTATGCATCGTCCTTTGAAGCAGCATAAAATCCTTCTCTCACCTTTCCCATGGAAAGTATTGTGTTTTTTTCTTTTGTTTGTAGGAAATTCCTATCCCCAGCTTRTCACCAAAGAAAATACATTGGTTACATCTCAGATACCTGTCTCAAAATTATTTATGGGAAGTGCCTGTTTTGCTTTGTACACTAGGAAGGGAACCTAGATGAAAAGGCCAGATGGGAAGCCTGAATTTTAGGTGCTCCATGATGTGTGAGCCTAGCTGATGGGAGCACAGCAATGTTTATCACCAAGGCACTAACAGCCAGGGATTTGTGCACAGCAGCCAAGCAAAGTGACTGCCTGCTGGAAGTGAATGGCCAATAACCAAGACAAAGAGCAATGTCTATGCCTCATCTCTGACATACGGACATTATCAAAGCAGCAATTGCTATGAATATAATTCTGGAAAACTGCACACTACCTGGCTATAGATCTTCCTGGTGAGGTGTCACTTGTTGGCTTCAAGAGAACAGAAGATGAGCAGGATCCTGCTGGCTAACAAGAAGTTAGCAAGTCTGTCAATCCATCACCAGAGAACGGACAGTGAGGCAAGCATAGCGGTGAGTGTGCCCRTAGCTCCCTTCCAGCACCTTGGAGCTTCCTCGGAAAGTCCCTTGACCCAAAAGTCATGGCTGTTGTATTTAGTTGCCCTTGATGAATTTCTCTCGCATTGATTTTTCTAATAACTTTTTGAAGCAAGCTGATTTCAGTATCTATAGATGCTGCAGTGCAGATCTGTATGCAGTGCAGATCTTAAAACAGACATTATTTTGGGTGTTTGTATTCTCTCAGGCACACAGACGTGGGGTGTCCTCAAGGACAGACAAGAACTGAAGTGATTTTGGAGAATCGAACTTTCAAATTATCATGTTTGGGTACTTAAATCCCCCTTTCAAACACACATGCTGTTTCTGCATTTGGAGAAGCTGGCAAAATGCTTTCTTTGCTCTTTTACCAGTCAAGGCAGTTTTTGTCCTCTACTCACTCTTCAATGCTGTCCCAGCCATGACACGACAGCGTCAGGCCTCTGCAGTCCTGCATGCTTTTAGGGCAGGCTTCAGCACCAAGGCCATCTGCCCAGCATCGAGTCATCTTTTAGTTTCCTGCATAATTTGGAAAAAGAAGATTTGTTAAAAAATCACGTACTAAACATAACAGCTCCTGTATTTAGCATGTTTTGCTTGTTGTATTAGGAATTCCCCTCTCTTTGCAAAGCAACAAAAGTGAACAAAAAGAACAAGTCTTGCTAGCAGACTGAGAGAAACATATGGCCAGAAGAACTAAGAAATCATTTTATCAAAACCTGAGTAAAACAAAAGCAAATATTTATGTTGCCAAAAAGTATTCACTTACCTCCTGAATTCTGGCAAGTGCTTTGAGGAAAACAAAGAAAAATAAAATGTGATCACCATAATTACAACTCAAAGGTACCACCTATGATTGGGAAGAGACTACTGTGGCTGGTGACTCACCAGCGGTGCCCCCGCGCCGCCTCCTTCCCACGTGGCTTGTGTGTCAGCSCGTCCTTCCCGCGGCGCCACCTCCCCAGTGGGAGCCGAGGGCTGAGAGCTGCCCCGCTGGGCGCAGAGCCCCTTGAGCCGCTCGGCTGCGGAAGGCGCACGGAGGTGGTTGTTTGCTCCTGTGCAGGAATAACTCCAGGCATCAGGACAGAATAGGGGTTGGCCTGCTGGAGAGCAGCTCCGCAGAGAGGGACCTGGGAGTCCTGGTTGACACCAAGTTAACCATGAGTGAGCAGTGTGCCCTCGTGGCCAAGAAGGCCAATGGGATCCTGGCTGCATGAGGAGGAGTGTTGCCAGAAGGTCAAGGGAGGGGATCCTGCCCCTCTACTCAGCTCTGGTGAGGCTGCACCAGGAGGATTGGGTGCAGTTCTGGGCTCCCCAGGACGAGAGGGATGTGGAGCTTCTAGAGAGGATCCAACGGAGAGCAACAAAGATGAYTGAGGGACKGGAGCATCTCTCATATGAGGAGAGACTGAGAGAGTTGGACCTGTTTTCTCTGGWGAAGAAAAGGCTGAGAAGGGATCTGATTAAGATGTGTAAGTTTATGAAGGGGGAATGTAGGGAGGATGGGTTCCAAGCTCTTCTCATTGGTGGACAGTGAAAAGACAAGGGGCAATGGGTGTAAGTTGCAACACAGGCAGTTTCATCTCCATGTGAGGAGGAACTTCTTCACTGTGAGGGTGCCAGAGCCCTGGCACAGGCTGCCCAGGGAGGCTGTGGAGTCTCCTTCTCTGGAGATCTTCCMAACCCGCCTGGATGCCGCCCTGTGCCCCGTGCTCTGGGTGTCCCTGCTGGATCAGGGGGTTGGACTGGATGATCTCTAGAGGTCCATTACAACCTCAACCGTTCTGGGATTCCGTGATTCTGTACTTACTGAGATTTTAAAAATTCCTCCATTCTTTAGCAAATCCACTTCTCAAATTTCAGAATTCTAAAAAAAAAAAATTCTCATCCCACCCTTCCTAATTTTTTTGTTCAGACTAGACAGATGTTTGCCATCATTAGAACTATCACTGAACTAGAATTGTGGTCTCCAGACRCTCCCCAGTGACAGCTGAGCTGCACAGTGAAGCTTTAACCTATGTTAGCAACAAAATAARTTATTTCTCCAGCATACACATAGCTTCATAAAAAAGAATAATCCCACTGGAAACAGSTACTTGGGGTTTGAATCCACACACCCAAAAGGACCTCAGCTCCAGCAGCCGCCTCTGGTGGCCTGAAACCTCGTGCTCCAAAGCACAGGGCACCGCGGGGCAGCGGCTTCTTCTGCTAAGAGCAAAGGCAGTAGCTCAGGGCAGACCTGATGCCCAGSTGCTGCTGAATCTCCTCTGATTTTATAAGCACTGGTGCATTGTACTCAGAGCTGGATCTGTGACACGCTTATCAGCTCCAATATTCAGGGCACAGCTATATGAGTCCCGTTCGGCTGGGATGCTTGTCCCGTTTGCCTGGGATGCATGGCACATGCTTTCAATATGGATTTGATATTTTTTTCCCCACTCTCCTACTGATTGTTTCCTTTAATTCAATTGCAGCTGGAGAACTAAGGTATCAAAATAAATCCAGCAGCTTTCCTCCCCACTGCCAGCTGGAAATGGGAGCCCAGACCTGCAGCCCTGCCAGGCAGGACAGCCCTGAYATCTGCCCAGGAGCTGGCTCAGCTCTCCTGAGAGGCACCTTGAAGTGCAACAGCACACGCAGTTCCCGCATCACCCCGCTCCCAGATGGGACATGAAGGGCTTTTCTTTTTTCCTAAAAGGAACAAGGAGCCTGAAAGCATCCACWCAACACAAAAGCTTTGCCAGGCTCATTTCTTTTTTAAGAAGAGGCCCCTGTGCAGGTCCCTATCATCAAAAAGAGCTCCTATAAGCATCTCTTATTTTTAAGCCTTAGACTTGCTAAAAGTCACGTGTGTGAAGTTATGCCTATGCTTAGCTGTTTCCACCAGTTCAGAAGGATACAGGAAAGTAGCTTGTTTACATCTTCCTCCTAGATCTGATACACAAAGATTCATTTTCAATTATTTTATGATTTGTTAAAAAAAAAAAAAAAGTGAATGGATTTGTCAGATGTCAGTAAAATTTCCTCTCTGACTATGCACCTTTTTTCTTATTTTTAAGCCTTAGACTTGCTAAAAGTCA